>NW_015540838.1:1113040-1128570 GCF_001515605.1 Sinocyclocheilus anshuiensis | reverse complement strand
TTTTTGCGCTACAACATGGGATTATTCAATGCATGCTAATGAACTTTTATCATAGTTTAGTTATATGGAAACAAAAGTGGTTAACATTCAACCCATTCTTTATCATCAGTAGTATTATTTGTGATTTGAATTTGTAAATGGGAGTTTCTCTTTTGCTGTGTTAAGCCAGGGATTCGAATTCGCGATCTTGTTGTCACTTGTTTTGCTTACATACATCTACACACCTTTCATTTTTTTAAGACTAAAACAAAAGATGGATTCATTGTTATTCTTAATTAAAAAGCACAACAACAATAAATCAGTAAGATACAATGACAAACTAGCTTACAAAACGTTTATTAACAAAAACGAATAAGATGAGGCATGGCACACACCACATGCTGTATTATATACCGACTAATAAATTACAGAACGTTTAGCAAACACTGAGGAATGAAATAAATAAATAAAAGAGAGCCTCCATAGCGTAATGAGAGGTAAACAGCAAAGATAACAAATTTTTCAAAAATGAAAACAAAAAGTAAACCTAACGGTGACAGTGCTTGCATGTTTTTTTTTTTCACACAAGAATACCAGCATGTTTACCTTCTCTGGTTTAAGAAGCGGTCTTTTACTTGACTTTCGCTTGAAAACCATCCATCGTTTCCTCAATATGCGCTTAATTTTTGCTGCGCGCACCTTCGCGCTCGTGCTGACGCGGCAAGTATACTCTCTAAGCGCCGTTTCGTTATGCTTTCAGTTTCGTTTGCCGTTTGATGTTTCTCATATGCAACAGAAATGGCAGCGCTTATGAGTTGAACAACGCGGTGGTCGCGCCAGTGCAAAGGCAGAAAAAATGGTCGCAGTCTGGAGCCCTGATATATATATATCATAATCATGTAGACCTACATTTGCCTAACATGCAGTTATATAAAACACAGTCTCTAAAGCATTAACAGATCAGCTATATGATCTATGTATGATGTATAGGACAGTGAAAGTCAATTGTAAAAGGTTTGCTGTATAACAACATATTTCAAATTCTTAATTCCACCACAACAGATGTTTGTCATTTTAGGGATCTAAGGATTAAGATCTTTTCCTTCCCTTTTTTAAACAACAAAGGTGCTTTAAAGCAGCCATCTTCAAAACATGGTGACATCCCTTTCTATTCTCCACTGCAGCACTGACAAAATCAACTAACATGCCTCAGACATGTGATTCAATTCAGTCTTATCTAAAACAGCGCAGCAGTACTCTCCAAAACAGAGCAGGGAAGGGGTCTGCTGGGTTATTACTGAAAGAGAGCTTCAGCAACTGTGTTTTCAAGGAACTTCAGCAGATAATGCCTCCAACCCGATTCCACTGGGGCAATGGCTGGAGGAAGAGGAGGAGGGGGGCAACCGTCATGCCATTCCCCACCTTCCCCCTCTGAGCAAACACATCTCTAAGCAGAAGACAGGGGGCGAAGAGTCGAGATTGGAAACTGTACATTGGCTATAATCTGATGTCTTCACATTAAATAACTAAGCATACTGCTTGACCTTTCTTTTGCTGCTAAATAAATGAAAGACACGGTGAGGATGATTTAGGACTACGGCAGCTACGCTACGCAGCCGTGCCTTGCCCTCCGACGGAGTGTTGACATTTCCCCCCAGCCTCATGTACAACCAATTTCTAAACAGCAGGTGAAAGAGAGGCCATGTTTACAGCGCAGGAAAAGGTTATTGCTCTGGTCTAGGCTCAATCTCAGCGCCTAATACAGACCTAATGTGGACCGTTTAACTTTTTCTGCCGCTCACTGAAAAATATAAAGAAAAACAATAATCTTGTGTGTGCTTTGGAAAGCTAAGTGTGAAAAATATGACTGTTTCAAATATCATCACACTGATTCCTTCTGCATTTTCATCAAGAAGCAGTGAATTTATTTAGTCAAGCACAGCAGCCAATGAAAATGCATTTCTTCTCATCCAAGTTGTGGATGCAGTGACATGTTTATGCTACGCTGAAGCACCATTTTCAGCAAAGCTAACAAAATATTGCCAAATGCATACTTGCTGTCCAAACGGCATGCTTATTTTATGACAACCAGCTCAAATTCCTCCAGCTGAGATGAAAACTACGAGTCAGACAGACAAAAGTATTGTACAACCGAAACTCACCGCCAGGTCTGTAAACAATATCATCCTCCGTAATGAAGGAAGTGATCTCGCCGTTCTCCGTTCGCTCATAGCGCGACTTCCTCTTGGGCAGCTTTTTCTTGCTCTTTTTGGTGGCCTCCTCGGCGGTGGCGGCCCCAGGTGTCTCATTGTCGTCGTCTTCACTGTGTTCGCTCTCTGCATAGTTCTTAGCTCCGCCCTCTAGTGTGCAACTGCGCCGAGGCCGCGAGCTCTCGCTTTCACGTGTTTTGTCACGCTTTTCACGTTCTCTGTCCCTGTCCCGGTCGCGCTCCCTCTCCTTGTCTTTCTCTTTGTCGGCAGTCATGATTCGCCACGTGCCTTCTTCTGTCCTCTCACGGCTGGGCCTCCGTGAAAGGTAGACTGTGAGCCTGGGCTTCAGTCTTCTGAATTTACCAATCAAATCCAGGGAAAATTTGGCCACACCAACAACCCCAGTGTTTCAGAAGAGCTGAAGAAAGAAAATAAAAACATTGTTAGATGGGTCAATTAAGTGACACTTTATTCATATATATGTATGTATATGCATTTTCTTTGCAGAATGACATTTGATTCATCACACAATTAAAAATCACTTATATTTTTTTTTGAGGAGGCAAAATCAATGTCAGGGTGATTGAACCATTCTGATACTACAGTGAAAAAAAAAACATCAAAGAATAATTCTTTTTGTGGCAACATGCAACCAACAGGCAGAAACATGCAGTAAAAAACAACAACATAAAAACAGGAAATGACATCATAGAGAGAACCAGTGCAGACCCCTCATGTCAAGGTCAATAAGTACAGCATAATTTGACCTTTTTAACAAGACTATACAATACTTGTAAAATGTCACGTGGTGTAGGGCTGCACAATCAAATTTCTAATCGCAATTACAATTACGGATGCCACAATTACATAATCGTTCAAAGCAGCAATTAATCGTTGAAAGCATAATCGCAATTACAATTTCAAAGGAATAATCGACCATTATGATTTTTGTCATAATCGTGCAGCCCTAACGTGGTGCAACTCCACCAAAACTATGAATTAATAATAAAATTAAAAATAAAACTTGCAGTGAGATATTTGTAAGACCAAGGTGGTCAAAACGAGACCACCAATATGAGAGCATGAAATGGCTGCGTAACAATGAAGCGCACTTGAAAGGGTTTGCGCCGCTTCCCCCCCCTCTTCAGATAAACGGGAAAGTAAAGATTACAGCCTCTGGTGCAGCTAAACCTGACAACTGCCGAAAAAGCTACAGCGAGTGAATTTGGAAATGCGACGAGCCTGCAGGAGTACAGCAGCAGGACAGAATTGGGCTGTTTGTCAGTGTGAGAGGTGTGTTTATAAAGCAGGTATAAAAATTAAGAGAAATGGCTTATGACAGGCACACTGGTGCAGTTGACAAGCAGTCCTGTCAATGGCAGCCTGTCACCTTGAGTAGACGGCAACTGACGGGGCAGCTACTCTCCTCATCAACCTCCAACACTACAGACTGATTACAGAGCTGCGCCGCCACGTCAAGGCCCGATTAATCACCTTATGACGAGTTAACGCACTGACCGCCAGTCTGAACACACAAAAACACACACTTATACACTAAACAAATGTTTCCATATACAGTGTTTTTCTTCATTTTGTGTGTTTTTCACTTTGAGTCACTTTGAATTATGGCAACACTACGTATTTTCAAACTTGACTAGTCAGTGGGCTGTTAAAATGACTTGTTGGCTAATCGATCAGGAAGGAAACCCTGCATTATTAGGCCAGTTCTGAGTTCATCAGGCACCGATCGGACATGTTTCATGATTCTGGTGTTCAAATACAGCTAGCAGGAGAGCAAGACAATCAAACAGAATGCAGGGGTCGAGGTGCGTTTCACAATTTTTCACTTACAAATATGATAGTGACATGACACAACGTTAAAAAGCATCCAAAGAAAGACGGTAAAGGTTTTACCATGCAAAAGGTTAAAAAACAAGATGTAAGCAAAATATAAAAATAAATAAAAAATAAATCTCATTAATAAATTGTTAAATGAGAAAAGATGTCAAAATAGTTGTCAAAACAGCAGTACATACAGTACTACAGTAAAAACATAAAAAAGATAAATATGAGAATATCATGTGAAACGATAACAAAAAACATGGGATAAATGTCTGAGGTTTTACCATGCAAACAGCTAATACACACGATGTAAACACACTACTTTATGCACCACTGCTAAAAATGTTAAATTAATTTTAAAAATCTAGACAAACTAGTCAGTCAGTCTCATTAATAAATTGTTGAATAATTAGAAAATATATCCAGAAGTATATCCAAGATTTCAAAATAGTTTTAAATAGCAGTACATACAGTACTACTGTAACTTTGATTAAAAATTTAAACAAATGTGAACATAATAAAAATAATAATAATAATAATAATGCAATTTATATAAATAATCGATTAAAATAAAACAAAATAAATATAAAAACAATATATAAAAATTTTAAATAATTTTAAAAATCAACTTAAGAAAAAAAAAAAACACCACCACCACAAGAACTACATTGAAAAGTTGTCCAGAAAATAAGCTTTTATTTGGTGGTAGCATCTTGATACTATTTGGCAATTAAAATACTTACATTACGATGTGTCATGACAACTCTTACTGCATCAACTCCACGTAACGAGCGCTGTACAACCGCGCCGCATGTGATGAATAACTTATAACTGCAGAAAGGTCAGCAATCCACACCTTCTCACATGTAAAGAGCGTCTTATTTATACCAACAGGAGCATAAGCAACCAGTGATAAGCAGCGGCTGCAGTGAGGTTCACAGCACCGACTAGCAACAATGCAGCGGTTCATGTGGCGTCTGAATGGTGACCAGGACCAATTAAGCAATGGCGAGTACTCCCCTCAACAGTACCCACAGATGAATAACGCGCTGTGGGGCAGGTGAGGCTTGAAGCCATTACACATCAATCACCAGAGCAGGACCTTTTGAAAGATACCAGCTGTCTTAATGGAAAAGGGAGGGAGGGAGAAAAATCAGCCATTTGTGAAAGCCGGTGAAAAAAAAAAAAAGCTTCAGGGGTCGCAGCCAACAGCACCTATTTTACCATTTCCATTACAGCAATGAAGTCAAGGGGTGTGAGCCAGGAGGTTTTAAATAAAAATACATTTCTCCTTCAGAGCAGCGGATAAATTAGACCTTCTCACCCCTCCAACCACACAGTTGCTCTCCCACTATTAACACATCACCTCACAATGGGCACGCAGCAGGGCTCTATTACAAAACACACTCCTTTTTCAACATTACTCTTTCATGCTGCATGTTTTATTCATCCTAAATCACTCTCCTATTACGCCAATAGGCCATGCATTCATCTCTGTGATTTGAGGTTAAAGCCAATAAAGGGTCAGGCAAACACAAATGCTATTTCCCCCAAGAAACCTGAACTGCCAGGTGCTTAATTTGCAAATATAGTCGAAGATTGCATTGGATAGGTAAAAAGTCAACGAGCAGATGACACCGACCTAGCAAGTGACACGCTTGTGTGTACATTTTCGGTGATCCCTGATCAGTGTTTTCAATCTGTGCATTATGAAACGCAGACGTTTGACTGGCGAGGATTACCGATGGCTTTCCAGAAGGAAGTTGTGAAATACACGTCTGATGTGATTGTTTTCGGCGAGCGAGATTAGCCTTGGAACATATCAAACAAAACATTATCTGCAAAACAAGCAACTGCGATTTATCAGACAATTGTCTCGTTCGAAGATCATCCAAGAGAGCTACTCTGAAAATAGCCTTGTTGAAATCAATCTATTTTGACAGAGTGCCAAATAGAAAAGCTCGATAAATAAATAAATATACAGACAAACATCTAAAGCCGCACTCCAATAACAACAAAAAAACAACAACAACATAACTAAAATCTGGTGGGGAGTTATCAAAGAGATTTCTGTTATTGCTGATGAAAGCATCACACTGACTCTGTATTGTGTGAAATTATGACTCGCAGCAGTTCAATTCCAATAGTTTCACATGATCATGGAGCAGAAGCACATATAATCCGTATTAAAAATTCAGATTCACACCATCAGCCCGCTAATAACAGAATCTTTATCTGATGGCACACATTTATTCTGAAACAGTTCCTACTGGAGAAGATTATACTGAATAAAATACAGCCTACTCTAAATCGTAATGGCCACTACTCACTATTTCTAACAATTACTCAGTGCTCCTCAATAAATGGCTACTTTATTGATACGGTTGTGTAGTACGGTGAAGGACCCTCTCCACACGGGAACTGTTTTTATTGAGTTTTAAATTGCTTTGACAGGCTGATGGATCTTTAAGCATTACCAAAGCCAGCTCCATTAAGTGAAATAATGCGAGAAAAGGCCTTCCTTCAAAGCATAACTCTATAAAGACTTGCATTATACACAGCCTAACATCTATGTATTCGGTTCTTTTATTGTAGCCTTCATGAACAAACAGACTTTTGTGACTTCTGAGATCTTAACCATGAGTTACAGATGGTCATGGTCAAGATAAACACTGCAGAACTCCTTTTAAAATCTCAGATTTTATTCGACTTATAAAAAAAGAACCTGCCATGGCATCAAAAGCACTAGAAACGTTGCATAAAACAAAGCAATTTTTTTATTTGTATAGGTAAAAATGCATTTGCAGAATGAGAGCTTTGATTCATTTGGATTTATGTATTAGGCAATCTGATGAACATTTTAGAATAATAATGCTTACACTGCTTACACACACACACAGTTCATAAGTGCAGCGCTGCTTTGTTTACAGCGGAAACCAAGGAAACACTGTAAGCGCCACCTGCTGTCAGAGCGTGAATCTGCGTCTCATTCAGCTCGTCTGCGGTTTCGTTCAGATATGTTTTATGTAGTATATTTCATTCATAGTTCATAGACGCAAGATGAAAAGAAAATACCACGTAAACTTTTCTAAAGATATTCAGTTCCCCTCAGAGATACATTCACAAACTCCTACTCCAATTGTATCGCCACTTGTTTGGCATCTCAACCGATCTGAATCGTCACATATTTTAATCGCCTTTTGACCGGCTCGCGGTTAATCGTTACATCCCTAATATATATATATATATATATATATATATATTGTAAATACCACTTATTTGTATTCGTGTCCTCTTTTGGAAGACCAAACAAATTAGTTTCGCTTTCACAACGAAAAACACAGCGGCCTAGCGTGAGGGGAAGCCCCGGCTTAGCGTGAGGTCGAGAACGGTGCGCCCGGCGGATCCGATGAATGAGCGGCAACCACATGTGACGGACTTCCGCTTCGTCCACGGTGAAAGTTGATGTATTCCCTCAGCGACCAGCACAGATCAGCTCTAGGCATGATGAAGCGGATATCGTCCTCTTTTGGAAGACCAAACAAAGTAGTTTCGCTTTCACAACGAAGCACACAGCGTCTTCACGACATGGCTGCAGCGTCAACAAAACTACAGTGAGACTAAAAGTTACGCCTTCTTTCTTTGCGTGAACATCTGGGCGGTGTTATGCAAATCTTCCCACATAGTGAGGTAGATATGTGGGGGCATGTTAGAACGAGCCGTTTTAGGTAGGTGCGGCTGACTCTGAACTTTTATAAAGAATATCTCTTTGGATTTGAGACTTTACAGATCTTCTTTATGCACCAAGAGCTTGTAACACTCCAAAGAGAAAGGAAAAATTGAAATCGCATCATATGACCCCTTTAAAAAGCCTCAAGAGACATGATTTGATATAAGATCAATAATATTTTCAAATATGCACTTATACGTTTCAGGAAGAAAAAAAAGAGGCAATTTGAATATCCCTTTTAATGTCTAATCGACATCTCCTGATCTACTTTTATATACTGTCATATTCAGATCTCATGAGGGCATATTAAACAAACTGGCTGGAAATGAATTTTGGACATCTCCGTAGTCTCTGTAACAACATACATGGTGATGATTTATATACAGAAATCAGTGGGCTAACCTGAGCCCTGAGAAGCCAGTAGACCAGAGGCTGAAGGCTAGGCTCCAAGCAATCAGAGCATGTGAGAGTAAGTGGTTGTGTGCGAGTGTGTATTCCCTCTGCACAATTCCCAGAGGGGCCGGCTCCCCATCAGCACTCATGTCTATTATCAGCGTCGTGCCTGAGAGTAACTTCATTTCACACTGTAAGACACAAACAGAGTGCAAACCACACTGAGGGCTCCCAGACTTGTTTGTCCATGTGGCAGAAAGAGTGGGGGGGGTCTGGATAGTCAGTCGCTGTGCTTTTAGCCTGGTTGTGTAGCCAACGAGCACTTCTAGAGGGAGTATCAGCACTGGAGGAGTGCAAATGTGATGAGAACAAGACTGGAAAATGCTAAGCAAGGAGAATCACAATCTAATTCACACTCTGTATGACTTACTTTCTTCTGCAGAACACAAAATATATTTTTAAGAATGTTTTGTCCATACAATGAAAGTCAATGGGTTCCATTGCTTTTGGACCCCATTGACTTTCATTGTATGAACAAAAAAAAGGAAATTTTTTAAAATATCTTTTGTATTCCAAAGAAGAAAGTCAATAATTACAGGGTTGGAACAACAATGACTTTTTGCATGAACTATTTGCAAATATCCTACCAGTGGCTAAAATTTATGTTGACTATTGATATCAAAAGAACCATAATGTCTTCCCTATTCAATAAAAAGTGAACAAGGGTACGCAGGGCCTGAATTTCGTTTTGGAAAATGGGGGTGAATTCCCCCTTTAGGTGGCTCTTATGGGGAGATTTTTTAATTTGAGGGAGGGTATTTTTTTAGACATATTTTTAAACTACAATCATCCAACCTAAATGTTTCGTCACCCAATGTATTTGTGTTTTACAATTTATAATGTTGTTGATTCATATTTATATTGTGAGGAAGATAGGCCCACTTTAAAAAAACTTTCAAACTCTGAATTGAATTTATTTTAACTAAAAAAGACAAGTAAACAGTCAGTAATAAAATAAGAATAGATTAATGACAAGCAATGGCACAAACAAATACAATAACAAGATACAACTAAAATGAACGTTTTCAGGTAGGTTTAACAGTAATATTCAGGTACAGAAATACCACAGAAACAGAATAATCTATTTAACTTTAAAATGACACTGGTTAGTCTTCAATGTAAAAATAAACATTAATGACAGACAGCAGCAGGTTTATTTAGGTTGCTGTCTCTTTAAGACCTCATGCACGGATCAAACTGTTACACATAAGTTTTGTTTCTCAACTGTCTACATTAACTTAATAGCCTGTATACCGACAATGTTTAGTATAAATCGACTGTTTACATGAATACTCATCAAGACGGGCACTTTGACATATTTTTGTATGTATTTGGCCGTTTACGTGCAATAAGGCGCACATTCTCAGATGCGTCTCTGCGTGCATGCACTTTGGGTGCGAGGCGGCTCACAGAAAGGGTCTTACAGTCACAGAGCACGCAAGTACTGAATTGAGCACTTGAATGTTTAAAATTGTAAGACTCAAAAGCACGTGTAAATGATACAGTCCGTCATCTGTCGCGAGCGTCTTTCACGTTGAAACATTTGCGGGAATCAGTAGAATTATGCGCAATCCCCGTGCCGAAATTCAAGCCCTGGTATGCGTATGAAACGATCAATATGCTTTCGGAAGATGTATTTAAAGAGCTAAACGTAGCATTAACCGTCAATCTGGTGATCTGCAGCATACGTGCTCTTGGCTTGGCTTGGCTTCACCCGAGCATATGCAATCAATACTCAATCAATGGCAAATAAACACATACCTCACTTTCTAAATCTATCCTAGATACCGAGGATATTAACATTACACTTGCCCACCTCGACTGATCTGATTTGATTCACAATGCAATGAATTCAATGCGAATGCAGCATTTTACAAAAGCCCATTCACTGTTTCAATAGGTTCAGATTGTGTAGTAGCAACACCCGTATGGCTTTTTCCTTCCTCAATCAAAATACAATTGGCATAATAGCTGACATAGACTGTTAGCATGGTGCAGTGCGAGAAAAAAATAATTTTGTAGCTAAAAGACGACATCTAAAAGTAGTCAGTTGATCAAAAGCCTCATGGTAGCTCAGCCTGAGCCTCATTCACAGTGAAAGCAGGGAGGTCTCAGGGAAGCACTGGTCCTGACAGACACCCACCGAGAGGGGGGCTCAGCTCTGCGTCACGCTCCCCCCCCCACTAATCATCACATGAAACACAGGGCCTGGAGGACAGATCTCAGCTCAGGCTTATTGTTCAGGACCTCATTTATTCTCGCTGCAACGTTATTCCAAACTCATCTTCGAGAACATAAGGTTAAAGATGATGAGGCCGCAGCGACGATGCCATTAGGTCAATGCGTCAGACCATTTCCAGACTAAATTATTTAGTTATCTGGCGGTGGCTTTTTTTTTCGGAACACTGGCAACCAGCGGCAGATGGGCTCGCGAACAAGCCGGGCATTCAAAAACACGCGTAACTGCTCTGCCAAAAGCACCTCCACCCCAGATACCACAGGACAGTATTACCCTCTAATTAGGAACGGCTTTTGTTTCTGCATCAGCCACCTCTCCAAACCCACAGCCCGACTGTCTTTAAGAGGCTCTAGTCTGAATAACACGCTCTTTGTTACTCCACCTCTCCATTTAAGGCAAATATAAATATAAATTCTCTAGTCCTATTTCCACTGCTGGCCACACAAAATACTGTTAAAGCAGACAAAAAAAAAAAAAAGACTGCGCGAGAGCACCTACAGTGTCAAATCTTTGTCCTCTTTGACATCTTTAAGAAGACAGGACGAATGTTTGGAGGAATATCAAATCAGGGCTTTCTCTACTGCTGGTGCAGTATGGAGTCCAAATGTGCAGCACTGTAAACATTATTTGAGATTGTTTCCGTGCCTTGGAGCGGCAGGCAGGAGGGGAAGTGACTGGAGGGTAATGAAAACGCTGCTGAAACAAGCAGGATCAGAGCTTCCCTCTCCTTTCTGGACAGCTCATAAAACATGCATTGACTAGAACTATTACCATTCTGCCGTTTTAGTGTGCCGTGCAGCTCCCAGGAAGAGAGAGCACTTATCAAACTATATACACACCATACTTGCTGCTTTTTATTTTAAACATATAGTGACGTAAAAGAGCAGCTGTTTCGAAAAAAAACAAACAATAATGTGTTTACCAGAGGGAGGCATCTAAACAATAGGCTGCCGCTTCTCTCTGGGTTCAGGGTTGTGTTTAAAGCAGTGTACAGTGGCAGGCAGGAGATTAACTTGTAACGCATTCATGTGTGAAATGGAGACTTTATCCCTAACTGATAAGTGTTGCGAGGCTTCCAGAAAACACAAGCCTGATGATTTTTCATCATTTCTGAAAAACAACCACAATATATTAGATTACTGCTTTTTGGTACGTTCACACAATGCAGACTCTTAAAACACCCCGGTGTTTTACAACAAAGCACAGTGGGAGGTGGGCGAGGGGAGTGGGGGGGTCTGCAGTTCATGCAATGTGGCTTTTCTAGTCCAGCAAGTGCATTTAAAGTAAAACCATTACACAGAGGCACCAGGTTATACTATGTTATTGTAAAGAGCTGATGGATAGCATCCAATCCCAAACTTTTTTTGTTAGCTGAACCCCTTTGACCTTAAAATATTTACTTTAAGCACCCCCTGAGATTTTAAGTTTATAAATGTAAATAATTTAAAGGGGTCCTATTATGCGTTTTCACTTTTTTAATTTCTTTGTAAAAGAGCATAATAGGACCCCTTTAACAAGATATTTGCATGTTCACAGTGTTGGGTCACATGGCATGCAGGTAAAGAAATACATATTTTTTTTTTTTTTGTTTTTCACAAACCCACTGCTGTTCAAAACAAGATTGGACCCCACTGATTTTAATTAAAATAAAAAAAAAAAAAAACACTAAAACATTTCAGAATATCTTCTTTGTTCCACAGAAGACAGTCAGCCACACAGGGTTTTCATTTTTGTCTGAACTATCCCTTTAAATATCCTGAGAAAATAAAAGCCACAAATTGCCTTTATTAGAGCTGGAAGTAAAAAACACTGTAACAATTTTCCAAATTAGAGAACAGGAATTCCTGCCACTTCTTTGCACAGAGCTTCCATTTCCCAAGAGAGCCAAATCATAGTATAAAGGCACTGAAAATTACACTGCATTTTACAGGTTTTAACAGTGTGCAATGATCACGGCAACACATTCACAGGCTTTGTGCTCTTTAGCGAGCTTTACAATTCCTTCCACAGCACGGCAAGAAATGAACCTCGGGGGGAAGGTTTGTGTGCGTCCAAGCTAAAATAGCTTGCAAATGCATGGGTAAGCTCATAAACAGAGCAAGCATGTTCAGCACAGAGCCACATTCATCCAAGTGTATACACATGTGTCAGTCTAAATGAGTAGTCCATTGACTGCTGAGCAACTGTATTTTCGTCTAAACTGCATACTGGGCAGAGCTAATAAAAAGCTCGGCTGAAATGAAATGTGGCCTGACCTTTTCCGATCTTTCTTTCAGCCGCTCCTTTACGCAGATTTCCAGTTTCCCTCACGTAGCACACTATTAAATAGGCTCCCTTCTACCCGGCGTCCCCTTAGCCATGCTAACAGTATGACAAAGAACATGGGGACTATGGGACAAGCAGACTTAAAATCAGAGTTCACTTTCGATACCAAGAAAAAATGAGAGGAAATCCCATTCAAAAGACTGTTTCCCGCAGCTAATTATTAGTAAAGTCCAACACACCCATTTTTGTTTGCATTCGGTCTTATCTTCTGAAAAAAAAAAATTTAATGAAGATCTACCCTTTGTTACCAAGAGGAACGTCTTAATGAGCTGTTCAGCAAAGATAACGCACGGCTCTGCGGAGCCATCGCATGTTGTACATGCAGCAACAGCAGATCAAAAATTCAATAATGAATGTGGAATCGCAGTAATTAATGTGTATAAGAATCCAAACGCTCTGAAAAAATACATCAGTAACCTGATTAATTTTATATAGGAATAATCTGTGATCAGCATTACCAAGTGAGCCCAAAAACAAATTAGATTTGAAGCTAAGAGCCCCATTGATCAGCAGTTATCTAAACCGGCCATGAAAAGGGGTTGGTAATCCAATCCAGCCGTTCAGAAGTGCCTGGGAGAGTTGCATCTCCACAATGGAAACATTCTGTCCACAATGTAATCCATTGTGTTCATTCGGTGAGCATTTTGGAACCTGTTCGTTTACACTAAAATGGCCCAAATCATTGCGAGTATAAACAACGTGAGGAGGATCCTTTTACAACTTGGCTCAAGAGCCAACGGCTGCACCACTCCACTTCCAATGACATTTGACTAACCTGTAGAAATAGTGACGCACAACTGTCAAAACACTGCTGCTCTCCAGAACATTCCTCATGGTCTCCATACAATTCCATGACTCAACTAGTTTAATTTCATACAAGTGGAAATGTAATGTATACACGGTTTCTTTAGTAGATCCCTGGTGAATTTGTGCTTCGGTTGCAAAACAAAAAAACCCGACAATCTAAGCTCAGTAAAAAGCAGACGCCAACAACTATAATCATTAACTATTCTAGCCACTGGGAGTGTGAAAATCACGACGAGATTATATATTCACTAGTCCAAAACACTCAAGACTGTGAGTTTTGTCCATCGACAAATTGTTAAAGGAATCAGAAAAACATTAGGATAATCTTACAACACTTCACTTCAGGCCGCAGTCATTTTACAAGCCAGCGCCAAAGAACGCCACCTTCTCTTTGAATATACAAGGTGATTCTCAGAAAGACAAACACATGGATGAATCAACAGCACATACACTAATAACCTTGGGCTGTCTAACCGTTCCACTGCTTTATGGAACTGTATAGCGTATAAATAGCAGATCCATTTCTACCCAGTCTGTTAGGGCTCTATTTCAGCTTCCCCGTCATTAAATATTTATCCTTTCGGAGTGGCAGGTTGTACTGAGGTGATAAGCACTTAGGAATCCAAATTTTTCAACCCCCCACCCATTTCCAACCCTCTGTTTCCCCCCACATGTAACAGAGATTTTTATTCGAATGGATTATCTACAAGTGCTCCTTTAATCGGCACAAGACAGGACTGGAACAGTGCCCACATTCCCAAAGGAAAGGCGCTCTGCTGGTTTTATCAGCAGAGAAATCTTTTTTTAAATACCAAAGGGATGAAATAACTTGATTTGAGGAAGACTCCTTCCTTTGTAGAGAAGGTTAAAGGGGGTGGGGAATTTCAGCATCCCAGAACTCTTTGTATCACTGACACACCACATTATAACTCAGACTAAAACAAAATAGGAGATTTAGCTTTTCCAAATATGGAATTGGTGTTCGTAGCAAATCAAACTTTAAGCAGCACCTCTGCTTGCTGCTGCTTGTGTGAGTGTTTGGCTCGGGTTGAATTTGGCATCTTAAAGCATATAATGATGAAGATGAAAAGATTTCATGCCTCAGCCTTGTGGGTGGTTGATGTTCGGTGTGAATGCATCTCTAGTGGACTCTGCATGCTTCAAAAAGCTTCTAGGGCTGACCTATGGTACTTCGCAGGTATTCTTGGACGGACAACAAAAACATTTTTTAGGGCTCCGTAGGGAACGGCCTGCCAGAGGAATGGCAGCTCAAATCAGACAGGCTAAATTCCAAATGGAGCCTACATATGGACTGGAAGCTCTTCACAACACAAGAAAAGAGATCTAATAAACGTTGAGTGAATATCCAAGTTCAGACACAGCCAACTGCACTTCCATCCACACAGAGGACAGAAAAAATGTCCTAATGTCCAAAAATGTAAAAATATAATAATGCATTATGTAATAAATATTTAGCCCATATAAATGAATAAATAATTATATAAAAACAAAATATACAATATACATCGAAAAAGTAGAATATTTTTCAAAAGTGGAATATTTTTAAAATGTATATATATATATATATATATATATATATAGACACACACTCACGATTTCAAACACTATAGAAAAGCATTACATTAATCATTCACAAAACTCCACCCTACCTCTCAGCACATCATCATTTACATCTTTGTGTACTTAACAGTTACTGCACTGTAGGGCTGGGCAAAAAATCGAATGCAATTTTCATCGCAGGCGATTCATTGCCAATTTTGAACGCGATTGTGTAGCTTGTCAGTGAACTAGGGCTCTGTGTAGTAAATGCCGCTCCATCTGAAAGCACGTGCTGGAGATTTACTACTAATTAGGCCTGTCACGATAACTTTTGTTGTGCGATATATTGCCTCAGAAGTAATTGCGATAAGCGATATTATTGTCT
>NW_015540838.1:1108268-1112582 GCF_001515605.1 Sinocyclocheilus anshuiensis | reverse complement strand
TTAAGAATATTTAGATCATGGAAATTAAGTATCAAAATATTAGATACCTTAAAAAACTTGAATAAATAGTAAATAAACATTTTCTAACAAAAAGTGCAAAGTAACAAGTACAAAAAAAGAAAAATGCACCAAGAACTTGTATGGAGATTTTTCCATCTACAGATTTTTCCCTGACCTTCTTTTCTCTGTAAATGAAGGGTGCACACTATTGCTGAAAAACACAATCACTACTTAGCAGTCAGATGTCTGTATGCACAAAGGCACAGATCCCTAAACAAGGCCATATCTGCAGATGAAACTTTTTTTGTTGAAGCATTTTTAAATTTGAACTAGCACCTCATGACTACACCACGTTATGCACGAGAAGCTGCAAAAGACACAGGTGCAAGTTGAATGCAAAAAACACGGTGACAATAATTTTTAAGTAAATATAATGGGCGATATATTGCATCACCAAAAATTATTGAGGTCATGTACATACAGTGGTGTGAAAAAGTGTTGGCCCCCTTCCTGATTCCTGTTGTTTTCCCTTAATAATAAAAACCTTAATTTAAAAACTGCATGTTGTGTTTACTTGTGTTATCTTTGACTAATATTTAAATTTGTTTGATGATCTGAAACATTAAAGTGTGACAAACATGCAAAAAAATAAGAAATCAGGAAGGGGGCCAACACTTTTTCACACCACTGTATATTGCGCGATATGTCGATATATTGATTATTGCGACAGGCCTACTACTAATCACCAGAAGCGGCTTTACTGACGAGATGCGCATGAAAATCGCATTCGATTTTTTGCACAGCCCTACTGCACTGTGTACTAAAACTACTATAAGGCAAGCACTATTGTATTACTTTCATATTATGCGTGTTAAACCAGAAGAACGGCTGTAGTGTATTGTAGAGCAGCCCGACCAGTGTAATCCAGTTTTGAAATGAATGGAGAGATCATGTTGTATTTAACTGATGTGTCACACAGATGACTAACACTGGCGCAGAGGTGAACCGCACCGTGACCCTGCGGCAGCCATGATTCTGCATGACCCTGTGGTGCTGACGCGCAGAGACACACAGACTTTTTCCACTACAGTAAATACAATAGAATCTAATAATACACTGATAGATTCACGCAAACACAACCGATCAAGATCTGATAAGGAAAAGTGAAAGTTTAAAATATCTCCAAATGGATGCAATCACCATCCTATCCCTGAGAGAAAGTGGGGCTATCAAGTGGAAATGCAAATATTCAATAGCTCTGCTCTGCTCTGCTTAATGGCGACTGGAGTAGGATTGTGATGTATTGCCACAATAGAGAATAATTTCCCTCCCGCTCTGGAGCTACTTCACCCTGATGAAGAACAGGAGCATTGAGCTGATTCTATGACCACAGTTTGTGTTTCCACCCCCCTCCACTCCTCTTTGTCCTCCCAATGACAGAGCACAACAAGCTTGTCATCTTTAAACGTTACCATTCAGGTCTTATCGATTTATTGTAATCAAAGATGATGTGAAAGCCTACGACAATACGCGGCTCACTTCGACAAGGGTAAACAAACAGCAAAGGTCTCAGGGTACGGTGAGGTTTTAACCTCAATCTGAAATCCCCCGTTCATTAATGTGCCGTTAACAGCCGGTTACGGCCAGTGGAACTGGAGTAGCAAAATCAATTACCTCAGCAAGTATTGATATGTCTCGCGGCCTGTTTACAATTTAATCTCTAACTTGTCAGAGCCATTATTTTCCTAATCACAACTCCCACTCTTCTGCGCCTTTGTCTCTGGCTCATGTTTAAGGGAACAAAAAGGTCATAAGCTTGAGCGCTCCCTAGGGCGCATCCTGCCACTGCTGTAATTATTCCTGTGCAAGAGATGACAAATGAAGTGGATCAAATCAAAGGTGTCAGTATAGCTCTTATGACACCGGCCCAGTCGCACAGGTTAAAACAGAGGTTAAGCTAAAAGGAAAAACTAGTTAATGCCGCCCTGCAATAATTATGTGCGAAGATTCTTAAAAGTGACAAACTGTTCATAATTCTAGCCCTCCCTCACTAGAATAGCATGTAGAAAATCCAAACCTACATCCATTCTATTGATGGGACATTCAACCACTGGAGATAAATAAAACAAAACAAAAAAACACCCAGTGACATGTCCATTACTCAAGTTGCATCCAATCACAATAGTGGCGGAAAATATCTTCAGGAGCAGATACTAACCTAGCCAGAACAATCAACGAGGATATCATAAGCAAACTTGCCATTAGTATCTTGGCCGGTAATCATTGAGGAATGGAGGCTGATGCATTATTTACTGGCTAATGTATAATTCAAAACCAACAGCAGATTTAATGCATAAATAAAGCTGTGATACACTTGCATTAAATGTTTACTCACCAAAATAAGATCTGAAAGTATAAGCATGTCACACGGTGCCTTTGAACATTTCAAATGTGTCACCCGTTTCTTTTTTTCATCTCGGGTGACTAAAAGTGAAAATGCTTTGCAGGTGGCGAGACCCGCGACCCGCTTTGTTCACCTCCTAGAAACATAAACGGAGATCAAAACAAGAAACTCAAGATGTCTAAGCACAAGATCTCAATTACTTAATTTAAAACACAGGCCGGCAGGCATGAGCTAGCGTTTGTCTTTCGGCAAACACAAACACTGTAATGAGAAGTGAAGGGTGTCCATGTTCAAGTTACTCATTTCTATTCCTAAGCAATTCCAATGATGATTCTTTCACATTATAATATTGTGGCAGAAAATAGAGGTTATTTTGAAAATAATTCCATTTGTTTATTGCTCTTTCAGCAGCTGTTTTTTTTTTTTTAAACGTAACGGAGCATGGCAGATTTCAGAGGAAAGGTTAGCAAACAACACATTATAAATAGAAAACAAGCACAAGAAATTCTTGTAAAAAGGTTAATTAGGCTGCTTCAGAGAACTGATCTTTTGATGTCAAACAAGTCAGTCACAATTCCCTACAGGCCACACTATTGACCCCTGTGCTGAGGCTGGCCTACTTAAAGTTGGGAGATAAAGACAGATGGTATATTCCAACAAAAATGTGTACATCTAAAATACCTTGAGGAGTAATCAAGTCAAAAACAGGACAAAGATGATCGCTACAATATCTATTTTAATTATGTCTTTTATTTTACCTTGCTTGCACTTTACTGGAGTATAGATGCATGCAAATAGATACCTGACAGACATACTGGTTATCAAATTATTAAATTATTGCAAAGCAATACAATACATTCACTACCATTCCAACATTTGGGGTTGGTAAGACTTATTAATGTTTATAAAATAAGTCTCTAACCAAAAATACAGTAAACACAGTAATAGTGTTGTCAAAAGTACTGATGTCGGTACTGAAATTTTAATTTTAAATTTGTTTGAGAATCCGCTCAACAGTGCTCAAAATGTGGGAAATGCTGGTATTTTTGACGACACTACACAGTAATATTATGAAATATTACAATCTTTTTCAATTTGAATATATTTTAAAATGCAAATAATAAAAACAACCAGCCTATAATGGAATAAATCCACCCACTCATTTTTTTATAATCCCAATAAATCATAAACAGTCTCTCCAAACGAGTGGTTCCAGATTTCTCCCTATAATGACGTCATACTAGGGAAAGTCCCACCCATTTGTGACGCTCTCTGACCTATTAGCATAGACCCCGCCCTGAGTGAGAAGCAGCATTCCGCCATTACTGTTTTCTTGCTGTAGCTGCTGGAGATACAATGTCAGCGCCATAGAGGCATTACAAGTGTCGTGTTTGGTATGCACCAACGAACATAGGAGTCTCCATAGACCACTGAGGACACGGTGGTTAAATTTCATTTTCGAATGGAATGTCCCGGAAAAAAACACTAAAGTCCTATATGTTTGTGCTAATCATTTTACGCCGGACTGCCTCACAAACGAGGGTCAGTTCAGCGCTGGAGTTGTGCAAAAGTTGATTCTGAAAGAGGGATCGATACCAACACTTTGTGCACGAACGTCAGCTCCAGACAAAGTAAGCATCACGCGTCATTTTGTTTTCCAAAAGAGCATCTTGGCTCTCTGTAAGGCTAATGTTGCTAAAGCTACCATTGTCTCTGCCTGTTTTCACCGATGCTGCCTTCACGTGCTACCAGAATGATCGTAAATAGGAATGTGGTAGTTAAAAATTGCATATGAAAGCAATGAGTCAACTGCTTGAATTTGCCAAGCTCATAATTAGGGATGGGTATCGTTAAGGTTTTAACGGTATTACTACTCTTACCGATACTGCTTATCGATTCGGTACTTTAAC
>NW_015540838.1:1107878-1108017 GCF_001515605.1 Sinocyclocheilus anshuiensis | reverse complement strand
TTCACGTGATACCAGAATGATCGTAAATAGGAATGTGGTAGTTAAAAATTGCATATGAAAGCAATGAGTCAACTGCTTGAATTTGCCAAGCTCATAATTAGGGATGGGTATCGTTAAGGTTTTAACGGTATTACTACTC
>NW_015540838.1:1106708-1107539 GCF_001515605.1 Sinocyclocheilus anshuiensis | reverse complement strand
TGGAGCGCGCCGCGCGCACACATTTCAGCCTGAGGAACAGCGTCTATTGTGCGGATTGTGCTATCTACATTTTATTACCAGAACCGTTAACGTCAGAGCTTATCGATACTCCGGTCTTTCATAATTTAGCTCCGGGACCGATTAAATACCGGGTTTCGGTACCCATCCCTACTCATAATGTGATAGCACGCATAGGCACCATGAGACCAGCTAT
Source organism: Sinocyclocheilus anshuiensis (assembly GCF_001515605.1). Taxonomy (NCBI): domain Eukaryota; kingdom Metazoa; phylum Chordata; class Actinopteri; order Cypriniformes; family Cyprinidae; genus Sinocyclocheilus; species Sinocyclocheilus anshuiensis. Next base: position 1,107,325 of record NW_015540838.1, on the reverse strand, counting down.
GTCATTATTTTTATCGCGCCGTGCTCCCGTCGGTTTAATTCATTAACGCGCATTTACTACACAGTACAATCAGACCACGTGACATTGTCCTGTTTTGCCGGAGCATGAGATCTTGAAGCTCCACCCTCTTCTGAAAAGGGGCCCATTCTTCGTATGTCGCTAACTCAGTTAGCTGGTAGATCGCATCTTTGTAAGCAGAATTGATACTTAAAATCTGTCCCAGACACTGCTACTTTATTACAAGGGTATCCTACTGATCCAGGGACAGTAATTTAAAATAATAATAATTAAAAAATTAATTGAAAAACAATATAATAATGTTGTGTAGTCTATAGGCTTATAGTATATTTCAATGAGTAAAGCTGGCTGTGTCTATATATAGAGACAGGCACTTTTACTCATTGAAATATTTATGATTAAATCATTTCTTTATGTATACAGTTAATCTGAGCTGTGCATTAATTTGAGTGATGGCAGCTATTATGGAAGTGGCTTGATGGAGCGCAGGAGATGCAGATAACTTGATCATGACCCTTAAGAAACTTTAATGCTGTCACGTAACAAATCTGTTCAAATATAAAATTAAATGAATTGCTAATTACTACATTGAAATAAAA
>NW_015540838.1:1105536-1106294 GCF_001515605.1 Sinocyclocheilus anshuiensis | reverse complement strand
AAAAAAAAATAAAAAAAAAAAGACACCTGGTGAAACGACGCATTTCTGAACTTTTATAATTATATGATGTCATTACATTGCTGTCTTGCCACCAGCCAATCGCTGCATTGCTGATCGTGGTTTCGAGTATCGATACATCTGCCCTTTTTGGGGAACACGAGAACGCGCAGTAATCCTAGACAACTTAATCCAGATATTTTAATCTAATACGCAAATTCGTTTGAAGAACCACATTAGCCAGAGATCAGTTATCAGGATTAGAAGATCTGGAATCTTTCAAATCAACTCAGATGTAATAAGCGACGTACGAAGAACGGGCCCAAGGGAGGCGGGAGCACCAGCTCATTTGCATTTAAAGGGACAAACACAAAAATGGCACGTTTTGGCTCATACCCTAAAGTGGCCATTTCAACAAGCTATAAAAAATTATCTGTGGGGTATTTTGAGCTAAAACTTCACATACACACTCTGGGGACATCAGAGACTTATTTTATATCTTGTAAAAAAGGGTATAATGGGTCACCTTTAACTAACACAAAGCTCAAAAGAACAGCATTTATCTGAAATAGTAATCTTTTGTAGCATTTAGGGATGTTCACTTTAACCGTTTAACCGGTTAACCGACCGTAAGACTTTTGACCAATTAATACAATCTGTTAAATGGTTTAAAAATTCATTTAATTATTTCTTTTTTCAGTAATTTATCAAAATATTTAAAAAGGTTTGCTGCATGGTTAAAATACCCTACGCGTTTAAAA
>NW_015540838.1:1092794-1105414 GCF_001515605.1 Sinocyclocheilus anshuiensis | reverse complement strand
TTCAGAAATAGGCCTAATGCCGGCGTGAAATGTTTACAAACATTATAATAAACACCGTAAACATAGCTAGGCTATTTTAGTTCCCCTCACTCCACAACAAATCCTTTCAATTAACAGTATAGGCTATTTAGAAAAGAACAAGAATTACAAATATAAGAAGCTATAGCAATATAAACGACAAGTCAAAACGAATTCATTTAGGCTAAAACGAAACTGAAACCAACGTTGGGTCTCTCATTCCACACAAAATCAAATGTTTCCGTATTCGCGATGTATTTGAATGCCAAATTATTATTTATTATGTAGCCTAGGCTTCACTCGCGTTCCAATATCCACATAAAACAAAATGTTTTGCATAACATCACGGCGGTACTGTGATAACACTTAATGGCACAGATTTTACTACATTTTTTACTTCATTTTTTTTTACTAAATAGTTTTTTTTTTTTTCCATATGTTTGACTGACTGTATTTTATTATGATAATGAACAGGCTGCATTGTCAATGTAGCAATGCTTAACTGTGTGTGCGCATGCGGCGCCGGCGCAATCGCTTGAATTTTTTCCTTCTAACAGTGGTAGAAACTACTCCTTTTAGTCATAAAGATAATCGGAATTGTAAACGGTTTGCCTTTATTTGTGTACATTCACAATAAAAACAAATCTTTGTGCTTTTTTGTGCGCAGCACAAAAATGAACCGAAACTCTGCATACTAGGCTACTTGTTGCAGTTTTTCTTTCATTTTCTTAATTTATTATTTAAGTAAAAATGTGTTTCTCGTATAGGCCTATTTATTCGTTATATAGCCTAGCTTTATTATGTTTTACTATATTATGTTTACTAACAGGTTCACACCTCGGCCATCCTGTCAGCTGCGTTCAAGGTGACTTTCCAGCCATGGATGTGAGATGTTGAGGGATAGGGCACAAACATTGTTTAACAAAATCCCTTTGTAACACTGAAATACCATGTTTTTCCTATGATCTGTCAACCAAGTAAGGCTGTATGATTGTCATCATATGGTGTTTCATTACATGCATATAACTTGATTCTTAACCTTTTCCCTCATGCACTCCGTATTTCTCTGGATGAGGTCATTATTTTTGCAGCCGCAAACGTTTCTGGACACGTACATTTAAATAGCCTGCATTCAACTACTTGAAAATGAAACTATTTATACATTATCAGGATGAGTCAAGGAGTGAAAGTCTAGAGTGCCGTTTTATTCTGCCAGCAGCGAGATTGCACTAAAGGTTTATTTGATCTCAGAGAGATATAGCTTGATCCATCAAAGCTAGCATTATTCAACAACAGCAGGCCTAGTTTGTACAGAACAATATGCATATTGTGTCACACAAAGACAACTCATCACCTGGAAAAAAAAATTCCAACAAATCCCCTGCCCGGGAACAGCCAATGTAGCTGCAAAGTAATCGCTATCTGCCTCAAAAGAGCTGATTAGTCCATCATTAAATTAAATACTTTTAAATGAACAATTCTACTGAAGGAAAACCAACATGCCTGCCTTCTGAATACAGATGACTTGTCTTGACTTATGTCTCCAGCATTCCCATGTATCTCCTCAGCTAACAATAGTGGCTTTAGTTTATAGGATAGATTTAGTTCAATTGGCCCTTACTAACAGTGTAATATGACTGTAATGCGGTGATCTTGAATGCTTGTCCACCCACCACAATTCGTCACAGCTTTGTGATAGTTTTGAAGTCAGAAATTAGATTCTGCTCCTCAATCTCACACCTAGTAGCTATAAACTGGCTATAAAGCTGTTCCTAGAGAGGAGTTGGGATTTTAGGTTGAGCGCCTCGGTTGTCCTCCTATAGTAAAAAGCTACTTTATAAGAATAGTTTGCCCAAAATTGAAAACTGTGATCATTTACTCAACAATACTCCGCTATTTCAACAATATTTCCTTTCTTCAGAAACACAGATAAGGGTCAATTTTTCATACCCCAGCGACTTAAGACTGGATTTGTGGTCCAGGGTCACAAATATAGATCTCAGACAGAGTGCCATTAGGCAGCTTTTCCATAAAATGAAAGAGGATGATTCATTTTAATTGACAAGCTAGAAAGAATGCAAAAAAGTTTAATCAAATTTGTCTATATGACTGGTGAGCAATATTCAGTGAGGAACAGACTAAAATTGAAGTCATTTTTGACTGACATACTTCCTCTCCACCACATCACTTGCAATTCCATTTTAAAATCTTGTGATCGCCCATGTGACACACAAGAACTGATGACATCAAACTTAGAGTAGCATTTCCAGGTGCCATTCCTAAATTGATAGCAATTACAATTTATATTTAAGAATCACAGCAGAGGGAAATATTTAAATGTTGTCAAAATAGTGCTGGGTGGTATACCGGTTCATACCGAATACTGGTGTTTATTTTTGTTATGATATGAATTTTTAAAATACCCTTAGCTATGGTTCAGTTGGAAGATTTCGCCAGTGCTGTCCCGCGAACGCGAGGTCTGACTTTCCCGGAGAAGTATCACCTCTCTCGGTGTCTGTTCTGTGCAGTGAGCGGCAGAGAAGCAGCACATTCAGTTAGCCGCACCGCAGCCGACTCGCCAAGCACCTGTCGCTTACTGATTGTTTGGGATTATAAATATGAGCGTAGTTCATCTGTTAATATCACATGCACTTTTTAGTTTGTTACTCAGACGCAGGCAGTGCGCTGCATGAGACAAAAAAGTAATATAGCCAAAACAACCGCATAGCCGCTCTTTAGTGTAGAGGCATGTTGCTTTTATCAGACGATGCCGCGATTACAAATGACAGTGACTCCTGGTTAACATGTATTAAAAGGGGTCGTGTTTAGTCACTATTTATTGTGGTATTTTTTTTCTAAGTCAATATACTGCAGTATTTCCTCTCTCAATCAGTAGAAAATATGGTTAACACCCGGTCATGCATGAAAAAAAATACCGTCATGTACCGTGAAACCGGTATATTTTTGAAAAATACCGTGATATCAATTTTTGGTCATACGGCCCAGCACTGTGTCAAAAGTTGTCATACAGCTTTAAAGGACTTCAAATTTTGCACACTAATTGTATGGACTACTATAACAGTGGTTCTCAACCAGGAGGCAAGGGCCCTATAGTGGCCCAGTAAGTATTAAAAATTAAATGATATTAATATTAAATTAATTATATTACAGTAACAAAAAAATTATCTATACAAAATTAAATTGTAATTTTTTGGAGTTTGATTGCAGCTTAGATGAAGGGCCTTTGAATATGGTCTCGGACAAAGGGGCCTTGAAGTCAGAAAGTTTGAGAACCACTGGACTACTAAGATACTTTTACTTGTATATTTGAGCTTGGCATCGAGAAAAAACAACATTTATTTTCATCGTATGGACATGCTGCCTAAGGCCATTCTGCCTTCTTTTGTGTTTCATGTAAGAAAGAAAACAATACTGCATAGGAATGGCATGAAGATTAATAAAATAAATGACAAGTTCCATAATGCACATACAGCAAAAAATAGATGTTTAGGAATCGTTGGAGGAGCAGCAGTCACAAATTGTGCTCCATTCCAGCAGTCTAAGAAATTTGGATCCTTTCTAAGCAAGAAAAGCTTCGATCCAACGCATGCTTTTCAAGATGAAAGCACTTGAGTGAGGACTGCATTTTTATATGTTTATCACCATAGTGAGTGTTTCTCTATAAGGACAAGGACAGAGCGAATACTAGTAAGGGTGTGCGGGCATAAAAAGCATAAAAGACTATATCTGACATCCCTAACAGAACAGGAAAACAGTGGGGCCTGTGGGACCCCCCAACCTCACTTTATGACCATGTGCTGAATTAACAGGTCCAGATGTCCCCTCTCACTTAACATGTGCGAGACATCTCGAGCAAAGGGCTCAGCTGCTTTAGGGCTTATTAAAAAAATATCAATTTTAATTACACCCATTAACTTCTCTCGCTCCTCAGGTTTACATTTATTTGAAATCAACAAGCCCGATTCTTGCACAAGACGTATGGTTAATGCATAAATTGACCGATCCAAGTTTATCAGATTAACTTCAACAGCTACAGATCAACTACCTTCTGGCATGTGCAGAATAAACAGAGGAATGAACAACAAATAAGAAAAAGTGTGATGCAGACTACCCGTGAAGTCTGAGGAATGAGTCAAACAAAGACGAGCCTATTACCAGACAGATATCAATCTGCTCTTAGTACTTTCTGCTACAGAAGCATTCAGACGACTCAGCTGCTTGAGCTGTTTATAGTTTGACAGTGTCAGGTCTCTTTGTCACTAGGGCTATGAGCAGGCGCCTGTGGTTACTGTATTATCAAGGGGAAAGTGCCAACACATTCTTGTAAACAAAGCAGAGTCTACCTACAAGTTTGCAGAGACAAAGCCCAACCTGAAAAGCATAACATTGCATAGCTCAGCCCGGATGTGCCACCAATTAAGGTCTCTCTCGGCAAACAGAGGAGAAAAGACGTGCAGCGTAACACCAGCCAGTTCCATCATGCGAGCAGATTAAATAACATGCCTGCCCAAGCCCCGCCAAACATTCAGCAGCCACTGCACACCAACTGATCCGCTACAACACACTCTATGAAGAAACCCCTCCGTCAGCCCTGCCACACCGCCTTTGATCAGAGTATCGCCCGTTTGATGCTTTTAACGTGGAGGATAACACACAGAGCGCATCTTTGCGATGTGGGTAATTCTATTAAACACGAAAAAATTAACACCACCTTTTTTTGCAGAGAAAACACAAAGGCTAAATGTCACTGTGTGCTTAAGCATTAAACATTTAGTAGCCATTCTCCGCTGCTCAAGCAAAGAGGCAAGCAGTTGTTAAGGGAGAAGGATGACACAGTTAATCATTACACCCACATGCTGCAAATGAAGGCCCAGCACTCAGATGTATAATAACGAGAACATTAAAACATACAGCCTTCACAAGTCATTTAAAAAAAAGAGCAAGAGAGCACAGTCAATCACTAGAGATGACAAGGAGGACATTTGGAAACACCAACCTAATTAGACGTTAGGGTTGGGCGATGTCTGCCAAATTGGCACCGGATAATGTCTACAGTGATGTGGTAAATACTGCCGCTCCATAGTATAGAGTCCTTGTGATCGCGAATTTCAAAAGTGAAAGTGAAAATAAAATGAGAGCGCACAATCGAAAGCGGTTTCAATAGTGGCTCCCTGATGCCCGCAATTTATACACAGTCGCCTATACTTACCCAATGATCTAATTGTGAGAAAAAGTATTGAAATATTTTTTTATCCTCCCATCTCGTAGGCTATTTATTCCCTTTTGGGTTTCCGTAGTGCACTTCATTTCCTTTCCGAACACGGAACTGGGATGCGGCAGATTAAGGGAGAGGGGGTGGTAGGGGAATCACGATGTCATCTTAACATCGTGATGTTTGTCAGCCATCGGCGATGGACGATGGCATCGTCTATCGGCCCAACCCTATTAGACATATTCTATTCTAAACAGGTGACAAAAATGGTGTATGTGTGCTACAAACATGGACCGGCTGTGTTCAAATATTAAACTTGCCGTCCGTGTATTTTAAAGTAATCTAGCTCAAACAGGTTTCCCTGAGTGTAACAAAAGACAATGAAAACATTCTGTTCCTTGCTGTAGTCTTTAGTTCCTCTGCAGGAGACGCTTCACTAAATGTTTGATTTCTTTCACCTCAGGCTACCCTCAAAGCCATGGCATGTGTAACGGGGGTTTATAAAAGCTTTTCTTCTCTCTCACGCTCTCCATTTTCTATGAACCAAAGGATTAGGACAGATACTCTGTACATAGTTGTTATGATTACAGATTACTGATGTCTATATGTTCCCAGACTGGTCAATGCTATCTTTTTGCGACGTTTAAACCTAATCTTTGTGTTTTTGGTGTGACAGCGAATTTGGGAAAACCCACAAAACTACTAGCAGAGTGTGATTGACCACCTCAAAGCTTTAGATACACCAATTACCATCTTGTTGCACAACTGGAGATGAAAAACATCCCAGTGTGGGGGGATGGGACGATCACTTCTGGCCACAATAGGCCCTTCTTAACACAAATAGCTACATCTCTTACATATGCAAAGTGAGAAAAACATGGCGTTTTTTTTTTAATGTTACCCCAGGAACTGAACCGTCACGTGAAATTCAAGTATGACCAATAAACCAAAGAGGATATACAAGATGCTTCCTCCACATACACAGCATGGAGAACGAGATCAGATAAGGCAGGCTGTGAAACAAAAACGGTTTCAGACAAGTCTTTTCCAACTTACACTCCTAAAAATAACTATGGTTCCATGAAGATCATTTAACATCCATAAAACCTTTCAATTGTACAAAAGGTTTTTTAGATTATTAAAATGTTCATCACACTAAGAAAAAAAAAACATTATTTTTTAAAGAAATGATCACTGAACCAAAAACGGTATTTCTATGGCATTGCTGCAAAACCCCCAAAAGAGTGTACCCCCAACAAAACAGGCATGCCCCTTTGGTCTTCACCACCAACACATCACTACATGCTAGGAAGGACCATAACCGGCCATATTTGTTCCCATCATGGGCCACTGTTCAAGTGTTTCAAGTTAACAAAGGGAAGTTAGGCAGACTTGGCCATCCCATAGCAGACTCCAACTGGTCAGGCAGGTCTACCAAAAGCTCTCCTCCCCTGCTCCCAGGGTTTTCAGTAAACAAAAGGTCTCTTCCAACATGTGAGGGTTGCAGTCACTGCAAATGCACTGTTGTGATGGTGTTTGATAAAGCTAAACACTGAGATAAACAGCATGCTTAATGTATTGAAGATCCTCAGCACCTCCAACTCTACATGCACCATTTATTCTGCTTCCCGAGCATTAATAATTCACTTAATGCTTGAGCTCCTCACTTAATAAAATGGAAACAAACACAGAACGTCTTCACGGAAGATGCAAGTTAGATGGCTGAAACTTGATAGACTACTTACTAGAAAGCCATAAAGCATCCTAAAAAGATTACACAGTGCTCCTCTCTTTCAACAGCAAGAGCAAAAGTGAAACATGCAATAAAAAAAAAACAGACTGCTGCTTTCAACTTCTGAGCCTGTAGCAATTGCCAACATTCCATCTCTATTCCCCCCCCCCCCACCACACACACACACACACACACACACACACACACACACTTACCTTCCCACCCACTCACCTTCCCACCCACTCAAGCCCTCTAAACTCCCTCAGTCTTCTTTCTTTTAGTACATAGCTAATGTCACCAAGGCACTACTCACCCGCCAGTATGATGATCTAAGTTCCTATCGGGCTGCCGCAAACAACTTCAAACACAATTCCACGTCTGTTCGTTGAAAATGACCCGGCCGAACTTCTCGGCCTGGGCCAAAATCAAAGAAGCCAAGGGCTGAGCACTATCACGCAGATACTTTATCCTGAGAGCCGCTGTCCATACAGAGGAGAAACGGGGCAAATGCCTCAACAAAAGACGACCTCGCTTTACTAATTTATTCGCATTCGGACCGCCCGGGGACTCGTTTTCTGAACGCATGCGGTTCCCCCTCCTCCTTTTCGCCTTGTGATAACTCCGAAAGCTTGAGTTTGTGGAGGGTAGAAAATCAGTGAGTTCGGCGTTTACAGACTCCGCTTCCTTTTCACACACACGCACGCGCTCCCTCGCTCTCTACTCGCGCTTTCTTTCATATGCACACACAGCACGTTCGCTCTCTCTATCTCACTCTCTTTCTTTAGAACCCCCTCCTTCTCCTCTTCAGCTGCTCAGCAGACGCATCCACATGGCTGACCTAGTCTTTCTTTATCCAGACACTAGTGAAGGAGAATTACCCCCCCCCACACACACACACACACACACACACACACACACACACACACACACACACACACACACACACACACACAACTTCTAAAAAGCGATCAAAACAAAAACACGGACTGGATTGTAATGATTACCGACGGCAAATGATCGGACTGGAGTCGTGATTGATCGTAAACCGTGGAGATATGGTCGGTAAAGAAACTGTATAGGTAAGCACAACGTTGAATCCAGATTCACGCGGCGGCTGTACGGAATATTAATGTGCATGCTGACGACTCCACCTCCAGCAGCACATATAATAACAAATAGATAATCACAGAAAACACGCCAAAAATCAAGCTCCTACCGTTCCAATAAACCACAGATTCCGGCTATTGATTTTCAGTGTCCAATAATGAACGCCCAGTTTTTATTGCCGTGCTTCGCTGCCAAATGACTGGGGCTGAGAACAAAACAACCAGTGAAAATTACATATACATTGTGCGCTGGCGCTCTCGTTCTCATTTGCATATTCACATAATGAATTAATTACTCCGTTTCCCCCCGCCCAACATGGAAGCAGAATGTATTCACAAATGTGCATTTAAAAAAAAAAACAGATTTTGTGCTTCAATACAGAATAGAAATAATTAATTTAACCACATAAGCACTGTCATAAGTGAAAAAAAGTTAAATCTTTTAAAAACATGGTAATCTTTGTATTCATGTTGCTTTCATACATTTCCGAAAACTCTTTATTCCATTTTTTGCAAATATTTCATTTAATGATTATCTGAAAAGTGAAAATATTCCAAGTGGTCTAATCAAGTACTAAAATACTTTCCTTGCACATTGAATACACATTTGAATACAACTTTTCAAACACATTTTTAAAGAAAAAATACTTTCATAGGTCATGAACATAAGTTTTTTTTTTTTTAGAGCTGTGCCATTTAACTAACAAAACATGCCTTTTTATTAAAAATATCAATGTGACGAAAAAACCTTGTTCAAATAAAATGAATGTGTATGTCTACATAAATATATAATATATACATAGTAATATGTAATGTATACAATGCATACACAAGTGACCTCACAGTCATGGGGGTCACATGACAGAAAAATGGCTTCCTGCATATTTGTTTATCCATTTAACCCACTTTTTTTTCCTTCCTTTTTTTCTTTTTCTTTTTTTCAGTTACACCAACAAGACATTTTTTGAGTTTAGGCCTCTATGAAATAATAAATAAACAAATACATTTTTAAAAATGGCTTTTAATTCAGCTAATTCAAAAAATGTTCATCATAGCAGTATTTGATTGCACAAATTGCATAGTTTATGTATATTTAAACTTAGACAAAAGAAATGAGAAATACATTACATTGTAGAATATCCCAAAATCTTATAAACCAACATTTAAAACAAACAAACAAAAACAGTTATAAGGATTTTCTCCTCACCAACGTTATATTGCGGAGGCAGCTAAGATCAATAGGAAGTGAGTTTGGTGTACTGTGGGCCCTTTATTGTGCTGCAAACCATGTAGCCTGTCAGGTTTTCAAAAGGAGGAGGTGTCCCTAGTGATCCCAGTGCTGGCAAACACTTTCCAGCTCCAGGGGAGCCAGAGACAGTGTGACTTCTGTTTCTCCTGACAATCCTTAGCTCTGCCATGCACCCACACGTACACGCTTACACACACTCACACCCCAGGCAGGCTACCCTCCTCCCCTCTTGGAAAGCGTTTGAGCTTCACATTCAGGCGTATTTATTACATTTACTCAAGTGCATCCATATTTATCTCCCCGAGCCGCCCTGATAGCACTTACAATGTGCCCAACAGGAAACCTGAGTCACTTGCTTATGCGAGATCCTCGCTGTGCACAGGGAAGATATTTAGACAATGCCGTTTTCAAAGAGATACCAATCATTGCTATCAGCCAATGGGAGATTAGCTACTCTGGCTCATGAGAAAAATACACAACAATGCATTTGACATGGTGGTTAATTAGTGCTCAGAAATGAATCACGACGGAAGGTGCGTGATCACGAGCCGCGTGGGGAATGCATGAACAATGTATAGATTGTAGAAGATAGTTTGTTCGAGGAATATTAAATCATCTTAATGTTATGTGCAAACAAACATTTCTTCTGGATCACTGACATTCATGTTTGGCACTGTAAAACAAATATGCATATGCATACGACTGTTATTTCACAAAATCAAAACTACTCTGATGGCTTTAATAAATTCTCAACTAATGCACGCTCTAAACTGCTCAGCGTTCAGACAGCAGTGCACAAAACACAAGCTGAGCACTGGGAGGAAATGTACGCCAAAAAGAGCACCAGAATTGTGAATGCTTTGCATTTCATGCACTCAGATGGCTGTTCCGCAGCCATTCGCAACAGCAGATGAGATCCCATTATCAGGCAGACGAGAACTCCACCTCCAGGATTTCACAGCTCCTCTGTTTATCACATGGCCCTGTCAAGTTGGCCACCATTAACCGATAATGAAAGGAGACAACCGGTGCAGTTACAAGCAAAGCATTCTGCATTCTACAGGCCTAAGCATGTATCTGGGAAGCTGACTGTGTCTATTCAGTTCTGCTCTGCATTCAATACCCATCACAATGCCTCAGCTACTGTACCCTGACCCCTTCACACCAGTGTATTATTGAAGGGTTTAGCTTGAGATGACAAGAATTAAAGAAATATGCCAGGTTCAATACGAGGCAGGCTCAATCGAAAGCATTTGTGGCATGATGTTGATGACCACAAAAATGAATTGACTTATCCATTCTATTCTTTAAAAAAAAAAAAAAAAAACATACAGTGAGTTTCAATACAATTGCCACAAGATTTAAACAATATTTGTGTAAAGTTTTTAGTGTGGAAAAATTTATGTTTTTTATCAAATTAAAAGCTTCACATTTCTGCTTTTAAATCCTCTAAAAATTGACCCCATTTTGAAAACAAGGGATGATTTGAAATTAATTTCTGTGGAAATCAACATTAAATGATGTCAGTTGAACCTGATTCGTATGAAACCCAGATTATTCCTTCAAGAATTATGGCCCATACTAAGAACGATAGCGATAAATAGAAGTATAATGACACCTATATTAGCATCCTGCTAATAGCATCCATAACATTCTGTTTATTATAAGCACACGCTGCAGTTTCGTCATCTGCCACTTTAAATGTTCGAGGTCCTCAAAGCAGGTTGGATTTTGATTGGCTGTCAATATTTTTATCGTTCATCAGCTGGGGAAAATTTTTTTTAAAAGTGATTCCAGTGATATTGTTCCTTTCCGTGTCATTATCGTTATAGTTGTGGTGTGGACTGCTATTTTTTTTTTTAATTTAGAACAATATTTAAAACTTTTTTTTTTGTCATCATCATCGTCCTCAGTGTCAACAGGCCTTTATAATTTGATAAGATGTTAAACATTTTATATTTGATGATTAAAAAGAGGGAAAGGGTATAAATGCTTTATTGTAACCAATAAAATCTGATGAATTTTAACAAAAGAATTAGATGTACATGTCTGATTTATTATGCCTCCTCCTGCCTGATTGTTTTTCAGTGAAGTTATTGAAGACTTAATGCCCTGCCACACACACACACACACACACACACACACACACACACATACACGCTCCATCAACTGACAGCCTCTCTCTACTAGCAGACGAAAAAACCTTGACTTCAATTTGCCGGATGCCATTTTAGCACTCTGCTACTTTCGGATGAGACTATTTTACAAGTTTTGAGACTTAAGGGGTGAAAACAAGCAGAAATCACAGAATGACTGTAACCAAACCCTCATTGACTATAAAAACGACTGAATTTAAATGTATTTTACCGTTTCATCCTATTCAACAATGACTCACAAAGGAAATGTAATGGGTTTCAGCCACAGTGGAGTTACACATATTGTTAGTGAGGTTTGGATCAGTTTATTGTACGCCAATAAACATGTTCTCATATCATCACATCAAGGGATTCCAGAGTAATCTGCTTTTTGACACAGTAAAACATTAAAAGCCTCCGCTGTTAAACAGTAGTTAAAGAGATAACTGCCTTCCAAACCATTATTTAACATTATAAACAGCACAAGAAGAAAGCAAAAGCCTTTTGATGCGACACAGGAACGCTCAATTTCATTGAGAGATTGCCCTGTGGCAAGCCCTGCATAGCTGTTTACTTTGCCATTCATCCATATTTGGCAGGCCTGTGAAACCTCAAACCCTGCAACACTTCTGCGAGGTTATTTATCGTATTGCCAAGCTACACAAACTCATAAAAATCCATCTTTCAAGGGACAGTTAGATTCAAAAACCATCACATTAGGAAAAAGCAACACAAGCATCCACAAATCCAGATGTGTTGCTGTCACCCGGCAAACAAATTAGATCAGGGAATGTGAAGGGGAGGTCTATGTGTCTTTCTTCTCACGTAATTACACAGCGCAGAGCTCGCTGAGAGACGAGTGGCAAACTGCCCTGACGGGCTGACTAGTTTTCAGCTTCGTGCGCAAACTCGTACTCAGATCTAAATGAGTGGTTACTTCTGAAAATAAACAGAAGCGTTTGGCCGAATTCATACACGAGCGCTTGCAGATTTTTAAGTAGCTATGAAGCTCCCGTGTGGACGCCTTGAATTTTCTCTTTGTTTGCCGGTGGTAAATAGTCCATCAGGGCAGAAACCCCTCCCTTTGCTGCTCTCTCTTACTCTCTTGCTCAAGACGGAGTTTAAACACACACACACACACACACAC
>NW_015540838.1:1089299-1092607 GCF_001515605.1 Sinocyclocheilus anshuiensis | reverse complement strand
ACACACACTCTCACACGCACACACACACACACACACACACACACACACACACACACGCACACGCACACACGCACACACAAGCCTCCCCAGGTGCTACTTCACTCACTCCCTGATTGTACATATATTAAGAGCACTCACTAAGGCTGTCTCAGGGCAATTGCTGGCGTGCATTTGTCTAAGTTAACAAAAAAAGCTTATCAAAATATAAAATCTCAAAAATGTATTAAAAGTAAAATACTTGTTTAAACAACTTATTATAAATAATTAAAATAAATATATAAGCAAAAGTAAAATATATAAATAAAAGGTTAAAAAATTACCTTATATAGACAAATAAAAATTCTATATATCCAAAAAGGCAAAAAAATAACAAATCCATTATTATTTTCCAACTGAAAGAAAATAAATAGGTTAAAAATAAATTAAATTAAAAATAAAATAAAAAATACATCAATTTATCCATTTGTATATGAATAAAATTAACAAAAAAAGTAAAATAAACCCTCACAAATTCATGCCTCAACCCCTTTCTGTGATGCCACCGATTTTAAAGGGTAAAACAAAAAGGACGTGAATGGAGGATGTTGCTTTAAGCTCCTCTGTCCAGATCCATTAGATCAAGCCACTAGTGTCTGCCATGTGAGAAGGCACGTCTACACGACTGGAGTCTTTCACTCTGCCACCCAATGGACAGTATGAGGAACCGCACCACAGTTCCTGCCTCGCAAAAACATGAGAAACACACAAAAATTCTCCCAGAGGTTATAAAAGTAGTAACGTGCATTCATGTTGTGCTGGAATGTGGAGTTTGATGACTTTTACAGCAGTGGGAAATTCTGAAACTGCTGTTGGTGATTCATTGTTTACTTCTCACTCCAGGCACCAGTGCCAAGTTGCTACCATCAGCCATACCCAAAACAGAACACGATGGTTTGGGTGACTAACAAACCACTTACATATAATAACTTACATATTGTGCGGCGTGCGCTGCCACAAAGTACAGCGAACAAAAATTTTCAATAGATTGCAAAGCAATTAGCTATGCAAACTCTGTAAGATTGTAAATATTTGCTTGGAAATCAAAAAGGAGAGGAAAAGGGAAAAAAGTAGGTATTCCTCAGCTATATTAACATCTTAAAGCTGAAAAGCTTAAAGCAACGCATTAAGGCTATTGTCACACAGTAAATGCTCTCAGCAGTATCTCACACTGTTGTTTCAGCAGTCATCATGCCCTAGGCTGTGCTTACCAGCTGGAAAACCATTCAAATGCAGATGAGATCGTACTCAATTGGCAAGGTGTGATTTTTACATTTCTCTCACCCCGTCCTAAGATCTCACTGTCAGGTTTGCACCCTCCGTGCACCCTCGTAACGCCTGTCACAGGAGGACGAGGAATGATAACAAAGCAGGTCCATCTTAGATGTAGTGCCCTGAAACGCTCACAGGAAATACAGAGGGAGCATTGTTCTCCCTTTACTGCAGGTACATTCCTCCAGATGGTGGAAAACAAACCCCACAATACCAGCTACACGAGCCTAGCTGAGTAAAACGGTGTCACAGTCACTCCGCTGGGGCGCTGAATCATCCTGAACGCTGACATCTTTCCAGCAATGTTCTCAAAGCTGAAGTCAGCATGCATTTAGGGCAGTCATGTATGTGTGGGCTCGTGAACGATTGTGAAAATCTCAAGCAAAGACATCATGACAGTTGTCTCCGTAGCCAGTCCTCGTGTCACAATGATTTCTCACTTATCTGCATGCTATCGGTTAAGAAATCACATACGATGGGGCCATGTTTAGTGACGTGAGATAAGACACAGAGAAGCTGTCTTAAATTAATTTAAAAACAAGACAGTTAAAGGGATAGTTCACTCAAAAATGAAAATGCTGCCATTATTTATAATGTTGTTGAAAACCTGTTTGACTTTATTTCTAATGTAAAAACAGAAGAAAATATTTGAAAATGTTTCAACTGTTTTTGTCTATAAAATGTAAGTCTCAGATTGGGAATTTCTACATTACTGACAATAGACTTTTTTTGCCTGCCAAAAATTCTCTAATGTGACCACACCTAAAAAAGCGAGGTGAATTTTTATAATTTTGAATGCTATGGTACTTACACTTCATAATTCAACCAAGTATTTAAATTATTTTGTTCCTTTCAGTTGCTCATCCCTACAATGAAGGACAGTTAAAGCTAAGGAGAAGGAGAAACAGTGAGAAGGAGAGGGAGGTGTAATGAGAAAAAGGGAGACGTAGCCAGCAGAAAGCCAATTATCAAACTCATTAAGTAAACCGCTCTGGTGCTTTAAGAGGCACTGCCTCCATATCATTGCTGGATTTATTACCGTCATTTGCATCCACTGATGCAGACTGTCCCTTTTTCAACTAGCTAACAGGTGGGGTCACATCAAAACAATCACATGCATCACACATACTGGGTCAGCATGCGGTGTGGGCGGCATTGAGAACGGACAGAAGCGGTACTGTCGTGTTTGTCATGCTAAACAGGTTGGGGTTAATCGAACATTATTACAAGGACACACACAAGTGACTGTTAGCATGATGAGGTTTAAAGTAGTGATTCCCAACCAGGACGACCACAGTGTGTACTTAAACAGGATCAAGGAAAGATATCTAGGAAAGATAAAAGAAAAAGATTAGCAAAAAATACATATATAAAAAAGATCAGCAAAAAAAAAATTAGCTATATATATATATATATATATATATACATATATACATATATACATATATACATATATACATTTCATTGAATAGACTAGTGATATGATGAAAATGTGTTTTTGGTTTGGTGTTGAGGAAGTTTTTGAAGACAAAAACTGTTGAGAATCACTGCTTTAAAGGATGATGTGAACAAATAGTGTGTGGTAATTGAGTCAAACAAAAGGGAGTTCTGGGAAGCATCAGATAGGTGTGCTGTTGGCATCGGAGGCGGAAAACAAGGAGGTGTTAGAAAAGAAACAGCTGGATTTACAGCTGTAATGCTGACTAACCTTGACTGTGTCTCCGAGGACCCGCAGCCCTCTTTACAGGCATTCACAGTACCACACTCTGGGGGGAAGCAAAAAATAGACAAAAGAAAAGGAAGGAAGGAAATAAATCATGAATGCATGAGCGAGCAAGTGAATAAAAGCAAGCAATAAATGAAGAAACAGCATCTAGCCATCGCAGCTTTAGGCACACGAGGAAACAAACCGAAGATTAATGCATCACCTGGAATTAACGCTGAGGATTTATTTAAAAAACATCTACTGCTGTCATAAACAATGAGGGGGGGGGGGGGGG
>NW_015540838.1:1087125-1088983 GCF_001515605.1 Sinocyclocheilus anshuiensis | reverse complement strand
GGGGGGGGGGACGAAAGAAAAGAACAGTGTGCAAGTTACAGCCACTTGGTTTGTGCTTTAGAAATGAATTCAAACATGAACTCCCTTCAGAGACTCAATTTGCCTCCCCCCTCTGCCACCTTAAAAACACACACACACACACTTCTATCCCTCCTCCACGCGCCTTTAACTCCCATCCTGCTCCTTAAGCAGCTCTTCTTCCTAGCCAGCACTGTGGAAATAAAAACATCAGGACCTTGCCTCATAGAACCTGTTCAAAAACACTGACATTTTACATTCAGCATCGTTGCTCAGTGGAGCATCTGAGTGCTTGTGAGTCTTTCAGAAAGAAAACAGAAAGCAGCTGAAAGGGCTGATTTATGAGGGCTGAAACACACTTACTGCTAATCCCAAACATTTCACACAGGAGAGACAGTGTTCCCTTTATCTGGGTGTGTGTATATTGTGCTAAGGTAATATTTAGCAAGCCCTTGACCAAAAGTGGGAGGAAAACAACATTCACCGGTTGCGTATGCTTTGGATTTTTTGTGCATATGGTCTGCTTTGATTTAATAGTTTTAATACAAAAAAATACAGCTCTGTTTCCCCAACACATGCCTGTGACATGGCCGTTGGTCTGGTGAACCATCTCTGAGATATCTGCTCCACAGAATTAGAGCATTTAGCCCACTGCAATAACTACAGATAAAGGTCATTAACTCACAGGATTAGATCACTGTATTAAAACGTTGGGCTTTTTCCTTCTAAACAGCTGCATGATCACGTCATGTCTATGTTTCTCTCTCTCAGTGCAAGAGTAACTGTAAATTTAAGAGCACTTAAAGGGATAGTTCAGCCAAAAATGTATATTGTTATTTTTTATTCTCCCTTTTGTCATTCAAAACCTGTATAACTGACTGACATTCTTCTGTGTAACACAAAAGAAGTCAGTATGAGAAATGTCTCAGAATGTCTGTGTTTTTGTCCATACAATAGAAGACAATGGGGTCCAAAACTGCCTGGTTAAATAATACTTGCTCTTTAAAATATCTTCTTTTGTGTTCCACAGATGAAAGAAAGTCATGCAGGTTTTGAAGACATGAGGGTGAGTAAATGATGACAGAATTTTAATTTTTAGGTGAACAATCCTTTCAAACACTAACTGTGGCTATGTTCTAAACAGTAGGCCTATACCAGGGGTCGGGAACCTATGGCTCGCGAGCCACACCTGGCTCTTTGACAAAAAGAGATCTTGCCGAGCCACTCCTGGCTCTTTGACAAAAATCATGTGGCTCGCCAGATCTCTCACCCTTTACCAACAAATTATCTATTTTGGTAAAATTACAAATTTGTAACGGCCAAAGTGCGTGTTCAGTGCTGCTCGCGAGAGTCACGACAGCAAACCACTGACGTGTCTATGGTAACGCCGGTTACTTTCGCGCAGCTTTCAGCGGGTGGGACTGTTGGCGTTATTAATAAAGGAACGTGAATGAATGAGACCGTAAAGAGCGGGACATGCTTGATATTAAAAAGACAGACAGTATTAAAGGGGTCATATGACGTTGCTAAAAAGAACATTATGTTGTGTATTTGGTGCATCCTGTGGGGACATAATTACTTATTATAATGGCTTATACTGTCTTTTTACGCGTTGCGTATCACGCCGCGTAAACATAAAACAATGTCTGCATTTGTGATCGGAGAAACGACAAACAACAAGCGCTACTTTACACTGCTCAAAGCTCGCGTTTGAATCGTCCTTGGCAAATTCTTTAAATATAAAAAAAACTTACTTACAGGCTGTGAGTCAGAAGCGCCGGCACTGTAGTCTACTCTCCCAGGATCAGGAAACAGTCCTCCATAAAATGTGCTGCACACG
>NW_015540838.1:1065475-1087091 GCF_001515605.1 Sinocyclocheilus anshuiensis | reverse complement strand
ATTTCTAGTTGTGTCCTCTTTTGGAAGGCCAAACAAAGTAGTTTTGCTTTCACAACAAAACACACAGCGTCTCACACGGCGGGCTAGAGTGAGCGGAGGCCGGCGTGCTTGAGAACGGCGCGGCCGGCGGATTCGACGAAGGAGCGTCCGCAAGGCTTGCGGCAACCACATGTGAAGACCCCGGGCTGGACTCCGCTTCAGCTTGTAACACTCCAAAGAGAAAGGAAACTTTTAAAATGCATCACATGACCCCTTTAAAACTCAAAGCCGCAAAACAGAACTCAATCCGCTTCTGACTGGATGTTGTCTGCACGCGAGGTCCAAGTGGAACACAGTCAAGCAGTAGACTTTGTCTTCAGTGACGCACCTAAAACGGCCAAAACACGGAGTGTCAAAATGCCTGCACTGGTGTGTATTCACATAAATATGGTCGACATGCACCGTGCATTATTCTTCACTCACTCAGTCTCTCTCTCTCTCTCACACACACACACACGCACACACACAGAGAGAGAGAGAGAGAACTCTGAAGAGAATTCATCCCCTGTAAATCAACCTCAGAGTAAAAGCCCTGCACAATTTATGACAGTTAGTTGAATATTTGTGTATTTTAGTTTCCATGGTCGTAATAAAGTTAGTATTATTAAAATGTTATTGAAAAAAAAACATGCATTTTATATAATATATATATATATATATATATATATATATTGGCTCTTTTGGAAAAATTTAACCAAAAATAAAAATTTGGCTCTTTTGTCAAAAAAGGTTCCCGACCCCTGGCCTATACCATACTAGCAAGTTGTTATTGCTAACTAAAACTACAACTAAAAATGATTTTTTTTATTGTTAATTGAAATAAAGATCAAAAATGTTGCCTTGGCAGGCAGCTAATGAAAATAAAACAAGTTAAAGTTGAAGTACTAAAATGACTACAACTGAAATAAAAAGAAATTAAAAACTATATAGTAAATAGAAATATATATAAAAAACTGAAAATGACAAATGTACATAAAACTACTAAAATTAAAATGGAAACTGAACATTTAAAAGCTAATTTAAAGTATTAATAAATACTATAAAAGGCCAAACATAGCTAGGTCATATGATGACAATATAGCATACTACTCTTTGTTTCAAATCACGGAGTAATGCCTAATGTTTCACTTACTATTTGTAAAAAACAGTAGTATATAGTATATACTGCACAGTGTTCAGTAAGCTAGTATTCCATTCTGCACACAGCTTCTGTCTTCCTCCAGCCATCACTTGATATTGATCCACAGCAACATGGCCGTCGAGCACAGCCATGCACACAAAGACGGAAAATAACCTGACTGAGAGAGACACTTCAGCCTTGATTTGAGTGGGTCTCATTTTTTTTTTTTTTATAATGAATATTTCATTACTGATTAGCTGGTTTGTTTTTGCTCAGCCACAGTCATTGATTTGTCATGGATAGATCAGGAAAAAATAATGGTCTTGACACAAAGCAAATATGAAACGGCATTTGCAACGCATTTACCCTCTGAGATGTGACGTATTTGAATACAGAATATTCAGTGTAAAACCAATCGTACAATGACGCACTGAATTAAATGTGATACTTTATGCAAAAATGGTGTTACAATTAATTGCCACAAATTCATTGGCTTGTGTTTCATCATGAGGCTCAATGAGATTTAATAAAGGAATAGTTCACACTCATTTTTTCTTCCTTTGGCCACAAAAACATACATTTTAAAGATTGTGCTGTCACAATCACAAATTCAATGTAATTACAATAAATAGAGGCTGAAGCATTTCAGCTGCAAAAAAGTACATAGAAGTTTCATAAATAAGCTCATATGAATTTTGCACTATAATTAAAGTTTTCTGAAGTGCGAGGAGATAACCGAAATTTATTTATAAACTGATAATGTTTAACTCTTTAACTTCAGATGAGTTTGTGAATTTCTTGACTGAAAACATCTTACTCAGAAGTATGATTCATTTATGAATCAGACACTGCGTCATCGACATGCCAAGAAGAGGTGTGACTGACATCAAATAACAACTGGTCTGTTTCTCACACAAAGCATATCAATTCAAAAGACTTGGAATAGAGCGTACAAGGCATATGGACCATTTTTATGGTGCTTCTGAAGCTTTAAAGCAGCAGACCATTGTTTATTAAAATTGCAGTCTTTAAAATTTCTTCAATTATGTTCAGAATGAAAGTCATACAGGTTTGGAACGTCATGACAGTGAGAAAATGACAGAATTTTCATTTTTGGTTGAACTACAAAAATAAATAGTCAATTTTAATTTGAAGTTATCTTTAAAAGACAAATCCAGGGTTCGTTATAAATGCCTGAAAACACACCGATGAATTAAACCTGAGCAGCTCAGTTCACTAAGTGCAGCAAATCTGTGAATGACTGCAAATTAAAGCCCGACCGATATGGGTTTTTTGAGGGCCGATGCTGATACCGATATTAGGGAGTAAAAAGGCTGATATCGATATATCAGCCGATATTCTTTATGTGTATATTATAGTACAGTACCAGTCAAAGGTTTGGACACTTTCCCATTCATGTGTCCAAACTTTTGACTGGTACTATATATAGAATGCAGAATATACATAAACAGAATATATATACACAAACAGTTTTTGCAATGATCACTCAAATGTGGTGATGAAACATTTATAATGTTGTGACAGAGATATGTAATGGAGGCAGGGTATTTAACAATTTAACAATACACTTTATCCAAAATGAGTCTGACATCAGTGCACTGAACAGTAAAGATTAAGTTTATTCAACTGTATTTCAATTAAATTCCATTCAACTTTATTCCGTTTAAGTTTATTTCACTTCGGAACATTAATTCATAGATTTAGTCTTCACACGCAGACGAAACTTACTAGAGAAGTGGGACACAATATACCTCTGTAAATAAATACTATTTAAATTCACGCCTCTCGCACTTTAATGCCCTTTGAATGTAACAAGTTCGTTCCCGTCGAACTGGAATCATGGCAGAATATCCTGTGAAATCCACTTCGCAGGGCACTTACGGTCGAATAAAACAAACCTCTGAAGTGATAAAAGAAACATACAAAATGTGCAGAGCAGGGGGTCGTGAGGAACAGGATTAAGAACCGCTACTTAATAGCATTGCGTCTCACCAACGTAGCGCCAACTCGCTATTCAACAGACTCAAGCCACAAATTAGTTGGCCACTTACAGTTAAGACACCGCTTGAATGCTGCTGCCTGAACAAGAGACCTCCTTACTGAAGTGAAAGTGTTGGCTGGTGTCACTATCTCGCGAACGCGGCGGCGGATCTCCACCAAATTTGGGGGATCCCTTCAGCTCGAGGAGCCCTCTCGAACGCAGCCCCCCAGGATCGCCAGATCTTTGACTTTGACCGCCCGTAACTCCCTGACTCCAGGGACTATGGATGCGGGTGTGGTCTCATTCGAAAGCGGGCCTCGAGGCATACACTCGATTCAGCGTTCGAGAGGGCTCCTCGAGCTGAAGGGATCCCCGAATTTGGTGCAGATCCGCCACGCCATTACGGAGATATGGTCATTCAAATTTTCAATGGTATTCCATACAGTCAGGCTTTAAAGCGTTTCATCCAGATCGCCAGTAGCAAACAATAGAGCGCACTCTGCTGGACAAATGTAATAAAATGTAATTACACCATTTACAAGCATTTTATCTGCGTTTTATGTTCTGTAAAAGAAAAATTTCATATCGGTGACATATCAGCGGCACATACGCCGATACAGATATATCTGCAACAGGCTCATATCGGCCGATAAAATCGGCAAAACTATATATCGGTCGTGCTCTACTACAGATGGCTGAAAACAACTGACCTTTTTTAAAGCAGCTTCAATCTCATTATGCAACTCATCTCTCTTTTTCTCTCTAAACTGTCTCTTTTACTTCCTCTTCAGAATCAGCTTTAGAAATTCTTCACCTCCTCGCCTGCCGCGGCCCCAGCTTCTCTGGCTGATTTCAAACTCTACTGACAGCTCTCATGACTAAGGCTCTCATGTCAAACACCATTATATCAGCCATCCATTCACTCCCGTAACACTGCTTTAGTGACATTTTCAAGCACTTACCAGTGCTGCAGCACTATCTATGCTACCTCTTATTTCAACTCAGCAGCCATCAGAAAACGTACATTATTCAAAAAATGCAATCTAGATTGTACTTTAAAAAAGGAGGAGGAAAGAAAAAAAAGCTTAGCTTTATTTCCAGGCTGGTGGCTGGGATTATAGGTTTAAATGCTCCTGCTTTAACTAGATCAGTGTGATTTAATGCTAATGCTCTCGGACAAAAGCTGCTAGCGGCTTTTTTAGACCACTGCCAGTGGTCTCCGTTTGCCCACAGGTCACAAAGCGTCTCGGGTGCATTGTCAGCTCAATACAAATGTAGAGTTTCAATGCTTGAGGGGGAAAAACAACATTCAAACCAAAAAAACAACAACTACTTAACCCAACAACACTCATATTGGAAAATAAGAATTTCCAATACTTCACACCGAGACGTGCGCTTCGGTCATTGGCATTGACCTGGGAGAATCTAACGGAAAGAAAACAGATTACCTGCTGATTAGCCTGTATTATGGGGCAGCTCTAACCTTTGTGAAATGGACTGCCTGTTCTGTGCTTAGCCAAGCATGGCTCCTCGTCTTCCCCAGCTGAGAGAGAAAAGTGCCATAACAAGCCTACTGCTCCCTATTAAGTAAGTGCTCTGAGCAGTGAGCCTTGCACATCCATCAGCACACAATGACACACAGTCCTGCCATCCACAAGCCTCCCTCTTCTTCTTTTTCTCTGAGAAAGAGGTGTCGTGTTCACTCAGTTCTTCTGTCTTAGATGGTGACAGGAAATTATTCAAAATTTTGAGTGCTGGTGGCTGTGAGGCGATAATACAACACTTGAAAACACAAATAAGCACTGATGACAGACAAAACTGTGCACGTCAATACTCAATGATACTTCAAAAACAAAACATATGCAAATAATAAAAGGTCTTTAAAAGGTTTAAGATGCTAGCTTCTCACAAAGCAAAAATACTCTCTCCTCTCAGAATTGGTAAGAGACACATTAAAATGCAGTAGTGTAAAACTCAACACCTTGATGTTGATGTTAGGGTGGGGGGGTCCAGGGCATTGCTATGTGGTTAGCAAGGTTTTTGGAGTGTTTTTAGAATAATTGTAGAAAGTTCTGGGCATTTGCTTACTGGTCCTTACTGGTACGTTAACTTCAAAACAGCCCCTATAAATTACAGTATATAATAATAATAATAATAATAATAATAATAATAATAATATATTTATATACTAGGGATGTAACGATTCCCTCAACTCACGATTCGATTCAAGATTTTGATTTCACGATTCGATTTTCTCACGATTTTTTTTAACAAAATGAGATTGAAGACATTATACAGTAAATGAAAAGGTGTCGTTTTATTAGGCTATTGCTGCACATTTCTTTGTGAAATTGAAATATAATAAAACTAAATTAAAATTTTAAAACAAACCCCAAATCAAACAAGTTAGTTACACAAATAAAATAAATCTCTTAAAGGGGTCCTATTACGCTTTTTCAACTTTAGTTAGTCTGTAATGTTGCTGTTATCACCTTAGATAAACGGCAAAAGTCAACAGGCTTTTCAAAATCCAAAATATTGCCAAACAGGCGCTTTTAAATCTAGTTTCGAAACTAAATCATCCGCGATCGTCTTGTCTGTCTGCCTCACTCTTCTCGTCAGTCAGCTCGACTCACTCTCCCCTCACTGGAGAAATGAAATCTGATATGTGATGTGACTGTCGTTCGGCACGCTGCATTGAGCAGCCGCATTCAGTTTTTAATTGTAGTGTCTGTTATTTTACTGAACTAAATGTTTTTTATCACTATAAAAAATCAAAACGACGGTGGGGGTCGGTGACGCGGTGGGCAAGTGACGTAACCGGTGTTGCGGCTTAACACCGGTATCACCGTCAACACCGTCTATCGCGGCAAGCCTAGAGGCAACCACTGAATTTTAATCATGATCCAAACAAAGATGATGCATACATGCAGCATGAGTAGTTTTTAATCTAAATTAGACTGTATAATTTCGAAATTTGAAGCAAAAACAGAATGGTCTGACTTTAGTTTTGTGAAACTCGGGGCAGTGCACAGACATTTTGAGGGGCAGTGGCCGAAATCACTGGGGGTGGGGCAGTTATTGCTCAGCCATCAACCATATGTATATGTATGTATGCATGTGTGTGTGTGTATTAGGGTTGTGACGGTGATGAAATATTCCCACTGGTTAATCGACGTGTGACAACATCGGTAATACCTGTATCACTGAGGGGTTGGGTTCATTGGAGTTTTCCCTCTTTTCCTCGCTTTCTTTAACTTTTAAATAGCTTCTAAATGCCCATGTGCATTTTACTTTCACTTTTGAATTATCGCCAATTCCGTGTCAATTGCTTGAATGGACAACAACTAGGGATGTAACGGTATGAAAATTTCTTAGCACGATTATAGTGACCAAAATGATCACTAGGGCTGGGTATCGTTCAAAAATGTTCGATATCGATACCGACCCCTTGACTTCGATACCGGTTCCTGAACGATACTTTTTTCGATACCAATTTTATGAAATCAATTTTAACAAGATTACATTATCTAAAAAAAAAAAACTTTGGTTTTATTTTTCAGCTTGATGTTTATACAATCTCAAAGACTCATCTCCTGAGCCACTGCACAAAGGAACAAAGTGTAACCAACACAATAAATCAGTGCAAATAGTTTTAATAAAGCTCAAATAGTCTTCAGTTTACACATCTGTACACAAAACGCAGCTCAGACAGAATCATGATTTCTATTTATTTTCCACTGATTTTTCACTTTCGAATTCGCGATCTTGGTGTCACGTTTTACAAGAAAAGATAATTGTCTGATTTGCTTACATACATCTATATATATTTCACTTTTTAAGACTAAAACAAAAGAGGGATTCATTGTTATTCTTAATTAAAAAGCATAACAACAATAAAACAGTAAGATAGAATGACATGGCTTACAAAACGTTTATTAACAGAAACAAATAAGATGAAGCATGCATGGCACACACCACATGCTGTGCATATGCAACAGAAATGCAGTGCTTATGAGTTAAACAATGCGGTGGTCGCGCCAGTGTGACCACACACAAAATGTAGTTATATGGGCAGAAAAAATTATCGCAAAATGCGCCCATTTGGTCGCACTCTGGAGCCCTGTGCAGTACAGTATTTATTTATCCTCAGTTGTTCAAATCGCGGTAATCGAATACGGTTATAGTGATAATTAAAATATGAAATGGTAATACTAACCGTGAGGTATTTTATCACGATTTATCGTCAAACCGGTAATCGTTACATCCCTAACAACAACAAAACGCTACAACGATAAACTCACTTATATTAAACATAGAACTTTTGTTAACAAACCGAATAAAAATACACCATGCTATAGGCCTAATATAAAATAAATAACTTGTATTAGATTATGTATTTCGATATAGTATTTACACTATTAAAGACTACTTTTTGTAAAAGTTGAAATTTAAAGGTTGATTTGAAGTGTCAGTTTTTCCATTATTATTGCGGTAAAATCTGGACACAGGGAACACATTTTGTTACTCATACTAGCTACATTTAATAACTTGATCAGTCACACGAAAGTAATCAGAATAAATACTGACTTAGGGTGATAGGGTGATATTCCAAAATATATATGAACAGAGATGTGGTCTATGGTTTAGTCATTTGAAAAACTCCTCATCGCTGTCAGCGATTGACAGATTCAGATTTCAGTAGCTTTATTTGCATGGTAAAAAGACTTTACATTGCCAAAGCAATGATAGCGCTCTGATCCAGTGCTGTTGAGCAAATTTACAGGCGGCAATGGGCAGCGAATCAGGCAGTGATTGACAACGCTCTGATCCAATGGCACTAGGCATTGTCAGATTGACAGTACTCTAGCCTAGCCCAATGGTGTTGGGAGGGCACCGGGGGAGCCAATCACGTTCAGTGGGAGGTGGGGGTGCTGGGGGGTTCAAGAGGGACACCTCAGCTAATGAGGGCAGAGGGGCAGTGGCTCTAGCCATTGGGCCACCCCCCCTGTGCATGGCCCTGGTGAAACTATATTACATAATACATATCTGAACGAAACAGCAGACGAGCTGAATGAAACGCAGATTCACTCTCTGACAGCAGGTGGCGCTTATGAACAGCAATGATACAGTGTTTCCTGGGTTACCGCTGTAAACAAAGCAGAGCTGCGCTTATGAACACTACTTTAATATGCATTGTTCAGAGGCAAGATGAAAAGAAAATACCACGTAAACTTTTCTAAAGACAGTAAGTTCCCCTCAGAGATACATTCATATAAACTCCTACTCCAATTGTATCGTGATTTGTTTGGCATCTCAACCGATTTGAACAGTCACATATTTGAATCGATTTTCGACCGGCTCGCGGTTAATCGTTACATCCCTATTATATACTGTATTTTACAATGTATTATCAATTATATTATTAATTATATTCTTATACATAATATTAATAGGGATGTAACGATTCACTCAACTCACGATTCGATTGACGATTCATGATTTTTTTTTTACACAAAATGAGATAAGTCATTATAAATTAAATGTGTCCTTTTATTATTGCTTCGTTTCCTTGGTTTCCGCTGTAAACAAAGCAGCGCTGCACTTATGAACTTTAATATGCAACATACAAAGGCAAGATGAAAAGAAAAAAATACCATCTAAACTTTTCTAAAGACAGTAACTTCCCCTCAGATATACATTCATATAAACTCCTACCCCTAAATGAATCGCGATTTGTTTGGCATCTCAGCCGATTTGAATCGTCACATATTTGAATCGATTTTCAACCGGCTCACGGTTAATCGTTACATCCCTAAATATTAATATTAATCATTATTATTATTATCTCCATCATGAAATATATAATATTAATAATTTAATAATAATACCATTTATATATATTTTATTATTACTATTGTATTATATAATTACAGGTAAATTATATTATCAAATTTACTATTTTAAAATGTGTTGTTAATTATGTTAATTATTAAATTCTATTATTCTTCTTATTAACTGTAAATTATTATAATATAATTATAAATATAAATTATAAATACAATTAAATAATAATTATTATATAATCAAATGGTTTCAGAAACCAAAAAAGTAAATGGAAAGTTTTTTTTATTTCACTCACATTCTGATTCTTTTAAAAAACTAACTGTAAAAACAATGTATTATAATCAGTAGTGATCTTATAGGTCAAGTAGTGTGTAGACGAACTCTGGATCACAATCGAGGCATCACTAATCTTCACAGTACAAACTGTGTGGGATGTATTACTCTCCAAAGTAAAATACTTGGGGTTAGGGGTTTGTTCAAGTATGAGCAATAGCAACTGTGATGCTTGCCTTAGCAAGTACCACTAATAAACAATTTGCTATAAAAAAATGACCTTTTATTATGCTAAATGACACTTAGATGAAGGCATTTATTACCAATATTTATGCCAAATGTCATCAAATTCAAATCATTCTCTTTCTATTACAGATGTGGAGCAGAACAGTGCGCACTTATCTTGTTCAGTTAATTTAATATCACGACGACAGATGGCGGCCAATTTTTCATTTGACAATTACAAACTGGCCTTAAAATAAACAGACAAAACAAGAGACAGATGAGACAGACAAGAATTGTTCTAAGTCATTCAAACACCCTACCACAGCCCACAGAGCCTGACCCTCTCCTACACCAGCGCCTCATGCTGCAAATAAATTCAAATCATCGCTCGGCCCCATGCTTATTCAATCCAGACTAATATCAGTGCTCTACCACCCCGGCCCGATGGCTGACATTTAACATTCCTCAGCAGAAGAGACGGAGGGGGAAGAAATGAACCCGCTTATGCGCCCCGACACGGTGCCCTCTACAGGAAAATAAAAACACAGCTTTCACTTACTGCCAGCCTGCACGCTGAGCCTATACATCACCCCGGCTACAGAGGAGACTGATCCAAGGTCAGCTCCATTTCCTCACTGTGCTATTTTCTATCACAATCACCATGCGAGGCCTGAAGAGTCACGCTAACAAAATCATCTGCACGGAGATGGTACGGACCGCAAACCACTCCAGGCTCTTTTATACGAGCTATTAACTTAGCTACATGAAAGAAAATAGGGTTAGCATGCAAATGAACACTGTGCTAAACAGACTACAGGTCACGTAGACCTGAATCTGATCAAACTACCGCAGCACATCTGAATTTGAACTAAATATTAAAATGCTACAGGATTGAGCAGAATTTTACCTAAAGTGACTTTATGAGGGACCATAGTCTGCTTGAATCTCACAAGCAAACACATTAATGCGGAGCAGTGTGCGCGCTGATTGCTTGGCTGAGCAGTTGGTGTGCGTTTGAATGTGTGTGGGTAAGGCTCTGGAGTCATCACAGTACTTCACGGTAGGTTAACAACACTCAAAGCACCCTGGGAAATAACATTTAGGCTACATGACGCTTACTTAACACAACGTTGGTTACTCATACCAAAGACAGCGTTTCTTAATGCAGCCCAACGCTGCAAATGACCAGAGACCAAAAGCCAGATAAAGAAAAAACTCTGATGCCCATAATGCAGGTAGTTAATCTGCAACAGGAAGAAATGGGAGGACGACGAAAATAAATCATTAAGCATGATGAAGAGAAGTAACTGAGATTTAGGTTGGTTTCACATTTGCAAGATGCGATGTGAGATTCAAAGAATATGGAGCTCTTTGCAGGCCGTTTATTCGGACACAAGCAGTAATGCAGAATACAAGATAGACTGATAAGCTAATAATAAATTTCATGTTATGGACAATAGGTGATAAGTGGTTAAGATACTAAAAGTCTATACTATTTTAGTCTAATTAAATTAAAAATTAAAACACTAAAAACTAAAATCAAATGCTACAAGTGAATTTAGGCATCACAACATCAATTATGATGTCATGAAATATATACAGTATAAAAATATTATTCATTTTGACATTTGCTAAAGACTAGCCTATATTTACCAGTAGGGATGTCCCGACCAGGTTTTTTGTGCCCCCGATCCGATCCGAGTCATTAAATATTGTCATATATATATATATATATATATACTGTATATACACACACACAGTAAACAGACTGTGTGGTCGCTGCTGATATAAACCTTGTGTTTTATATTATTGTACATAAGCAGAATAATTGCAACATAAAGGGGAAAAAAGTGGAGATCAGGTTAAGAAGCATGAAGCTCGCAGTGTCAGAATGCCAGCCTGTCAGTGAAAATAAGGATTGGGCTTAGGAGAGCCAATACCGATCATTTAAAAAAAATGCTCAATAGGCACCGATCCCAATCATTGAGATCGGCTCGGGACATCCTTATTTACCAGTGTTATTTAAATATTAGTGTTTTTAAAGGTGAACTCTAAAGTGAGTGTTAGATGACAGCAAAGGTAGGTTAAATGACGAAATAGGAGAAATGAGCATAATCAATTAAATATGCAATATCAACCAATAACAATAAATAAAATCCACTGATAACCAATATGGTAAATTATGCATTACCAATTGAGAAATGTATCAGAGTTCACATTAACTGTACCACAGATCATTTTTGCAAGCGGATTTGAGTGTACTCTGCTGCTGTGCACCCAGACTTGGGGGAATAAATAAAATGAGTGTAGTTCACTGTTGTGCATGACGGCACAATGGTTCAATCTTATTACCTGATCAGGAAGAGCTTCAACAAAACATACCCAAAACACTTCCTCCCATTTAATTACCCCTTCTCTGCCAGGTCTTTCTTTCATTCTCACTATCTATCACTCTCTTTTCACTTTCCAGCTTTGGCCCTTGTACCTCCCTCCTCTTATTCTCTCTTGCCTTCCTCCCTCCCCCATCAGCCATCTCTTAGGGTGAAGCATAGTGACAGATGGAGAACATACTGCAGCTGGCTAATTAAAGGAATCAGAAACTTAAATTTAATATCCAAAACACTGGACCTGTCACCTCTGTGGAATTCTTTCTGAACACAGGCTCCAACATGCTTTGTGTACCATAAGCCTGTTCAGCATAATCCAGCATAGGGATGAGAGCTACAGAGAGAGAGAGAGATTATAAATGAAATGGCTCTAAATGCCGAGAGGAATTTCTCACTGTGACCTCAACCCTCTGGCTTTTTCCTCTAAAGAACATTCCTTCATAAATTACCCACTTAAATCACACACCATCTTGTACCGTATGTCTCCACCTATTATACTGATCATCCAAACCACAGCGCTGAGAAAAAACATGGTTTAGGCCCTTTTTAAGTTAATAATATTGTAATGTACCAAATTAGAAGGTTCCCTGTATTTCCCTGTGTTTACTGTAAAGATTTTCATGTCAAGCGGCACAGATTCAGCAGTGTGGGAGAACTGCTGATGAAAAGCAGTGAATCTTCAGATCCACTGAAAAAGAAATCATAGTTTACTTGACTTGTGAAAGTGGGTTCAGAGTCTATATTGAATGTGATGTAATAAAAAGGCTGTGTACCTCAAAATAATGGCAAGAAACATCACTTCGAGTTGTTCAAAAGCTGCAGCTGATTCAAAAATATACAAAGCGACTACTGTAGCCTTATTCACAAACAAATTAGGCTACTCTTATGAGCCAGTTATGTTTAGTGAATTAAAACATTTAGAGAAACCAGTGTAGAACCATTGCAGAAACAAATGATTCTTATGAGGCAGTTCTTCTAATGTATAGTTCAAAAAGACAGGTTAATGATTAGAATCTTTGAAATCAAATTCCGAAACAAATTACTCTTAACAACCGATTATTTTAAGTGAATTCAAAACATACATTGCAATCAATGCAGTCCGATTTTTCAACAAATTACTCTTCTGAGCCAGTTCTTTTTACTGAACCAAAAACATACGAGCAGACCAATTCCCAAAACAAATGCCACTGGGGGACCATAGGCAAGCTAGGGGAACTCATATTAATGTTAAAAAACCTCATAAAGTGAAATTTTCATGCCATGGGACCTTTAAGAACCGGCTCTTTTAGATGAATCAAAAACACACAATGTGAGTAGTGTACTGTAGTCCTACTGACAAACAAATGACTCTTAAAGACTTTTCTTTTTACAGAAACAAAATATACAGCGCAACCAGACAGTGTAGCCCAATTCAAGAAACAAATTACTCTTGACTCTTTTAAAAGGACAAGTTATCCATTTTATTAAATCTAAAACACTGTCCTATGTAAATAACAGCATTAGCAGAGTTTTTTTTATATATATAACAATATGCAAGCAAATAACAAAGAGTGAAAAATTTAAGGGGGTCTGAATACTTTCCGTACCCACTGTATACCAAAATGAATCCTAAATGAATTGAATGGAATCAAATCGAGCTTGTGAAGCAAAATTAAGCTGAATTGGGAAATCTGAATCAGCATAAAGCACAACTCTGCTTTTGTCACGTCAACAATCTGTCTCCCATTTTGCCTTAAATTGCCAACTTATAAAGAAAATAAATTTCTTCTGGTCGCTTTGTCTTTGTTCATGTGTGAACTAGAGGTCGACCGATTCATCGGTTTGCCGATTAATCCGCACCGATAGTTGATTGGCGGAACTATTGGTTATCGGCAAAAACCGTTGCGTCCGTTGCTGGAGAAGGGTACAGTATAGGAGAGCGGCTTCTAGAGGCGGAAATCACTAACAGCACGTGTTGTTTGTTTTGACATGTGACACTGAGCGCTGCACAGAGCGGGAAACTTCAAACGAGCATTTAAATGCAGACGACAGAAAATCCTGCTGCGGAACAGAGCGCCATTCACATAGTTTTCCATTAAATTACATTATATTTGTCCCAAATCATTGTTAATGTACACAATGACTTCACCCTAGGCTATAAATGATGTACTGTGCTCTTTCTGTGGCTCTAATACAGTCTGTATGCTTCATATAGAGAGCTGTAATACAGATTGCACTTTCTCTTTCCCATTGCTCTGTTTTGTTTAAACACCAAACTTCAAACTCATTTATGCCACATTGTTCATTCTTGAAGCAAACTTGTGTCCGTTTGGTGATTAAATAAACAGTTTTAGACCGCTGCTTGAATTGAACGTGACGCGTCTGGTGTGTGACTTCTCCTAGACGCAGCGCTGCGCTTTTGCCCAGTGTATGACTTACATTTTTTATTTTTTTTATTTTGAATAGATAATCATGCAGTGTTCTAAAATAGAAGCAAATAAAGTGTGAGAGTACACACACAATATCAATAACCTATGTATGTAATTTTAATGCTATGGCCTTGTGCAGATATTTAAAGATGGCCATCTTTAAGCATGACCGTTTAAATTAAAAGGTAATACTTAACAGTAAGAGTCCATTTGTAATATTAATGAAAGCTGTAGAAGTATTGTTCCTAGTGTGTTCATTTCAACATTTACTATTACTAATAGGCTACATTTTTAAATTTTAAAGTTTCTTTTTTTAACATTAGTAAACTATGAAATAACTAATGATCAATATAATAATTAATATTAATATGTTTATTAATTTACAAAGTATGGTTCAGTACTGCTACCGCTTTTTTAAAAATAGTAAAGCACTGAATCCAATTTAAAAACTATCGGTTGATTAATTGGCATTGTCCAGTGTGGTCCAACCTAGCTATCGGTATCGGTAAAATCCACTATCGGCGGACCTCTAGTGTGAACAAATCTGAAGTAATAACGGTGATAGCAATCTAATGACAGCTTTTAATAGTCAGGAAGAAATAATTCACTGCTTAATTATCAGCTTATCTAAGTGTTTGCCAAAACATCCTCGTCTGAACATACAGGGAGCGATACGACAGAATAAAATTTATTGTGTGTATTTACCCTTTCCTTGGGGGTTAGCCATATGAACACATCAATCCCATGAACCCCTATGCTTTCTCATCAGCACCTCGATATCCCTGCAACTGACACCTAATCTGCTACTCTCCGGTGGGATGCTAGGATAGTCACGGCCCGAGGCCAATACCCACAGGACCCACTTGATTAAACACAGCAGTTGGGGTTGTGATGAAGAATATAGCATCTGTCACGACACCTCCCATCATCACTCATTTAGCTGCTGAATATAAAACTTGCACAACACTAGCGATTACAGCAAATGTAATTAGCATCAGAAGGAATAATATTTTTACATTCTACATGATTTAGATCAATATTGACACCACAGCGAAGAGATCATCAATAATTTCACAGCTCTTTTTTCCAGGCAGAATTCAGACAGCTGGAGACAAACACAGAGAACAGCATCACCCCATGGACCAATGAGATCTCTGCCCTTCCTGCCCTGGACTCCACTGTCTGTTTTCCACCTAAACAATGGGTGTCAAAACCTTCTGTCCGTTGTCTTCCTCCATCGCCTCCCTCTCTTTCTCATTTCAGATGTTTGCTGTCTTTCTCTGTGATAACTGCACTTGCACATCTATTTCAAAGTGGCTCCAGGGCTGGGTTTCCAGACAGGCTCAGGTAAAGATAATCAAGATAACATAAAAGGAGTGGAAGGAGCTGGACGGTGTAATGCCCAACTTAATCATCTCTATTCCGGTCCCCTCTGTGGCCTTTAGGAGCTTTATTTCTGTCAGGATTCAGTGCACAAGAGCCCATGTCAGGGGAGTTTACCCTCAATTAAGCCCAGGTAAAGTAATGCTTGTTCTGGGGGAGGTTGTGAATACATTACACCCTCCCGTCACCCTTTTGGCAAAGTGGTCCACCGTATATTGGATGTAAGGGTCTTTTTTTCTCTCCTTTTCAAAACTGCAGGTGTAAAATTACACTTCTACTAACTGCTGTGCTTAAAAATGGCGGAGAGTGATTTTTCTCCATTAGCTTGAGGGCTAAGCCAAATGCATTACCTGAATTCTCCAGCAACCGGCTGAAATTACAGGTTCATCTGTAGCACTATTTCAGAACACTTATTAGTTTGTCTCAATGGACAAATAAAGTACTGCAAGTGTTTAACCCAGGGCTGTCCAAACTCGGTCTTGGAGGGCCGGTGTCCTGCAGTTTAGCTCCAACCCTAATTAAACACACCTGAACCAGCTAATCAAGCTCTTACTAGGCATAGAAACTTCCAGTCAGGTGTGTTGAGGCAAGTTGGAGCTAAACTCTGCAGGACACCGGCCCTCCAGGACCGAGTTTGGACAGCCCTGGTTTAACCTTTCTTCCCCTCCCTCACTGCAACTGCGGTTGTTTTCCTTGGTTTAAAACCTGGCTTGCACTAGTCAGAGATGTGCAAAACTGTATTATTGGTAGAAATGCAAAAAATATTACAATTATTGCCGATATGATAAACCAATAATTATTGTTATATTTTGGCTGATAATTATACATGGCTGATACTAAAATTCTTGACTAATTTATCTAAATAATGTAAAAATAAAACCGTAATAGCTAAAACCATTCACTACAAATTAATTTAGGCATCAGTCTTATCATGCACAGTATGGAAAATGGATATTCATTTTCAGATTTGCTAAAGGTTCCATTTAACAATGTTATTAGCGTTTTTAAAAATGGCAAAAGGAAATGTAAAAGTGGAAATGATTAAATATGAAATTGACTTCTACTAGGGCTGCACGATTAAATGAAAAAACAGAAATCGAAACTGAAAATGTTTCAGTGGGCAGTGATGCAATTAACAGTAAAATTAAAGTATAGAATGATTATATTATATTGTTTCTTTTAAAAAGTTGTACAGTAAAATTCGAGAAAACTGTAGTGCTCCAAAAAATATATATACAGTGGGTACGGAAAGTATTCAGACCCCCTTAAATTTTTCACTCTTTGTTATATTGCAGCCATTTGCTAAAATCACAAATGGCTGCAATATAACAAAGAGTGAAAAATTTAAGGGGGTCTGAATACTTTCCGTACCCACTGTATATAGTTCCTTGTACTGCAGGTGCGTAGAGCCAGTAGGATATTTGAAAATGAGCAAGATGGTGGCTAACAGCACACTGATCCACTCAAGACTAAAAGGTCTACAAAAACATCTTTTTCATTTTTATAAATTGCATTGTGCAAAAGTGCATGTGAATTAAAAAAAATGGACACGAGCAAGCAAGCAAACGTTTCAGTACATTGCTATCTTCAGTGCTCACTTAACAAAACAACAGTCACCCTTTTTAAGTAGGTCAACAATTAAAGACAATCAGCTGAATTCAAAATTAAGAATTAAGTGAGCACTGAAGATAGCAATGTGCTGAAACGTTTGCTTGCTTGCTCGTGTCCATTTTTTTTAATTCACATGCACTTTGCACTTTTGCACAATGCAATTTATAAAAATTAAAGATGTTTTTGTAGACTTTTTAGTCTTGAGTGGATCAGTGTGCGGTTAGCCACCCTCTTGCTCATTTTCAAAAAGTTGTACAGTAAAATACAATAGCAATTAGGGCTGCACGATTATGACAAAAATCATAATTGTCGATTATTCCCTTGAAATTGTAATTGCGATTATTAATTACGATTATCACAATTTACATTGAATGATGTTTATACCATTGTTTGATGCAACTGCATGCCGTATTTTTATATGAAAATAAACGAGCTGAAAACACTAACTGAAAAACCTTTAGTGCTTTTCTTTTGTATTAAGCTTCAAATGTCAAATACACATTGGATTGGTTTCTTCTTTAAATTATAAAAAAAGTAAAAATATGAATGGTATTATAATGTTATACTAAAACTAAAACAATGGAACAACCCTTAAGATAACATGTAGAAAGAAAAAAACATTTTAAGCGTGCAGAATAACATAAGTGGACTTTGAACGATTAATTACCGCTTTGAACGAATTGTGGTATCCATAATTGTAATTGCGATTAGAAATTCGATTAATTGTGCAGCCCTAATAGCAATATTTCTTATTTTAATATTTGTATTTAATAATAATATTAAAACAAATATTATAATATAAACAAATACAATAAAATTATTATAGTTAATCTGATATATAATCACAAAATGTTGGGCCAAATTGTGCAGCCCTACAAACAAGTAGAACATTTGAAAACATAAAAACATTTGAAAGCAATAATTCAATTTATATTACAAAAAGATGGAATATATTCAGGTCTCCCTGGAAGAAGAGACGTGAAGTCTCAATGGGATTTTCCTGGCTAAATAAAGGATAAATAAATAAAATATACACTAAATCATCATGAAAGCAACAAATCATCACATGTAGATTCTGCTAGCACCCCAACAAGAACCTAATTGTTTGGATAAATATATACAAAAGATGATGCATGGATAATTAAATGATCCAAGTGTGATGAGTACTTCATTCTGATGACGGGTCATGTTCAGAATTTTGACTACATTGGGCTGAGGAGAGTTATTACATACATATACTCGTACTACATATGAGTCATCCACTTCTGTGTTGATAAGAATCCAGGAGAGATGGAGATGTCCTGCCCTCTGCTCAAATTCTTGTCTCTCGCCCCCTCTTGTCGCTCTCTCTTCCCTAGCAGTGCACAGTATGACAGACGAGTAAACACAGATGCTGAGCAGCAAACTAGAGGAGACCGTTTCATCAGTGATGAGTCCTGCCTGCTGTAGGAATCAAACAAACAGCACAGGAAACTACTTGGCTGAAATAAACTGACAGGGAGAAGAATGGAGAGAAAACAGTGGAATGAACATGCTGAAGGGAGTTGATGCTTCCAAGATATTATGCTGCTTACTCAAGTCTAGGTATAATGCAAAAAAAAAAAAATGCAGGAACCTCATAATTGTATCTCTTTCTCAGCCATTGATGACATTTTTCATCATTTACTAAACGCTTCTCTGCCATTTACAAGTTACTCCTCAAATCATTGTTTTCACTGTTAAATGGTAGAAGGTGCTATTACAGACCTTATTAAATAGTACATCACTTCCGGATCCAAAAACTAGTGAAAGAAGATGATCTGCGTAATCCAAAAAGAGTGGACAGAAGTTGTTAATGCACAAGTAAGCTAACATGATCACCAACCTTTCAGCAGCTTATAAAATCAAAACAGCCAAACATTACTTAGAAAAATGCGACCGCTCATGAAGAGATACAAGACTGCGCAAGTTTTGGAGGTGTTGATGGCCTCCAATATTTCATGTTTTGATCATTGTTATGTATCCGATCCGGATCGGATACATAATGTCTTCGACAAAAATGCAATTTTCTCAGCTTTTGGATCAAAATGTTTTGATGGAACTTACCAACATTAATGTGTTGATAAAAAAAAAAAGAATGAAGCTAGAATATTTTTTTAATGACAGAGGCTCTTATATTCACTATATGCACTGTTTACATATTCATACAACAAAATGGACAAGAGATAATGAGTTTCAGTTGCATTAACGGCTCTCAAAAGTGCATTCTTAAGCAGTGATAAAGGCATTGCATTATAAATATACTTTATTTTAATGAAA
This sequence comes from Sinocyclocheilus anshuiensis, assembly GCF_001515605.1. NCBI lineage: Eukaryota > Metazoa > Chordata > Actinopteri > Cypriniformes > Cyprinidae > Sinocyclocheilus > Sinocyclocheilus anshuiensis. The sequence continues at coordinate 1,067,498 of NW_015540838.1, read as the reverse complement.
ATTATAATAATAAGAACTCAGATAAACCGTATATTGCCGTAGTCGTGTGTTTATTATTCACGTTGAATCAATGAAAGCAGTTGAATCTTCTGTTTATTCAGCTGCAGCGATAGGCATTTTCTGGGGTTTTTCTGTGAGGTGTATTTGGAGTTTCAGCGCGAGAGCGCGCTCTGGCCTTTGGATGGAGATTTACTGCTGATCACAGAACCGTGATGAAATGCTAATACTAACCGAGGGGAATTTTATCATGATTTATCGTCAAACCGGTAATCGTTACATCCCTAGTGTGTATGTGTATATATATATATATATATATATATATATATATATATAGAGAGAGAAAAATAATGTAATTTTATACTGTAATAACTTTAATTTAATATAATTTTATTTAGCAAATAATATAATATAATAATAATTTTGTTATGTATCAAAATCTGAAATCATCTCATTTTTTCAAACACTAAAAGAATATTTGATGGAATCAACCAGAATCACTAAATTCAGCACAATCCCCATGTTTATGTAGGAAACAAAATCACTGCACCTATTTCTTACACACATAGTGTGGTTTGTCCCGCCCAGGATGCCGTGTCACCAGGGCACCTGTAGACACCTTGCCACGTCCTGTCCAATAGAGTCAAAGCCAATTAATTACCTTCCCCTCTTAATATCTCTGATTAAGATAAAGAGATAAATAAATGCATCAATCTCCGAGCCCCAAGAGGATCCTTGGCTGAACGGCGTCGTGACAGCTGAAAGGCTTCGCCACCCCCCAGTGCTACAGATGTGACACTGTGTGTAAAGGAAGGGGGCAGGGCACATGCTCAGAAAAGAAGGCAGCTTTTTGCTCGGAGCCCACACAGCTGTCACTAGCAGAGTCCGGTTCAGTCACATTCAGTCGTGTATGCGAGCATCTCACCACCCACCCTGAACAAACACACATACACAAATGTAATTCAAACACAGAGGTTAGACAGGATGACCACTGCCCCTCGGGGATGTGCTGCATTCATGACCACATGACGTGGGCAGCCACACTGAAGAAAAAAAAAAAAAAGGCGGAAGGGGTCACTGCACCTGGTCAAACTCTTTTTTTTCCACTGCTCCGTTTGGCAAAAAAACACATCAGAATCAATTACGTACGTTCACCTCTAAAGCCAGCTAATCCACTTGTGTGCCATAAGCTTCCATGTAAATCCAGTTTTATACTGCGTAGCCCGTGCCCCCATTAATCACTGCTGGCACGATCAGAAACTGGCAGCTCTGAAGGGACAGTCTGCAAAATATCAGAGTGGAAGAGGTTGCAGTTAAGGCTGCTGACACTATTGTGGAAATGGCAAAACAAAAGCAAACAGCAAAAAGCCTTCTATTAGCATTGCAACAACAGTTTATGAACTCGAGATCACACAGGATAATTATTACACGCAATAATTTGGTTGAGTGGGAAGCGTGTTTGTTGCATGCTTAATTTTTTCCATGTAAAACAATCCAAAATGCATTTATTATACTTGCAAGTAATTGTTTAAATGCCAAGCTACAGAAATTTTTTGAAATGAGGGGTCGTGTTAAATGACTGGCCTAATGCTATTCATAAAAAAAGCTTTTTATGCGTTCTCCAACATTTAGATTCAAAAAACTTTCAAGGTTAAAACTTTTCAGGGATCAAAAGCATTTAAATTCTCCTATTAAAAATGTAACGTTAACTAAAATCATCTTGTGGCTATAATACTGAGCATTTTTTTGGATTGGATTTATAGATTGGATCCGTTTATTTTCATTGTAAGTGCCTTTGTGTACATTTTTACTCTTTTTAAAGGAGAGTCAAAATTATTTTTTTCAATCATCAGTTGAGCTTAACTTGTATTGTATATTCTTTATTTTATTTTTTTTTCAGAAATGTTTTCTTTGTCCATACAATGGAAGTCAATGATAACCAAATCCTTTGGTTACCAACATTCTTTAAAATATCTTCTTCTGTGCTCCACAAAAGAAAGAAAATCATATGGGTTTGGAACAACAC
>NW_015540838.1:1049155-1065164 GCF_001515605.1 Sinocyclocheilus anshuiensis | reverse complement strand
CGCATGACAATCGCAGCTTCTGTCGAATCGCGATCTCGATTCCATTTCGATTTATCGTGCAGCCCTAGTTCACACTACAACAGCATCTTCAACTCCTGCATCACTACTGAATCTAATGCAAAATATATATCGCAATCTGTGTCCTGAACAAATGTCAAAAAGAGTCATCTGACTCACTTACAGAATCACAAGTCATTACTTTTGTAATGACTTACTCCATAAGAATTGAGAATTGTTACTGTGCTTTATGCCTTTTTGAGGATCAAAAGACAGTGTAGTTACTGACTGGTTGTCACCATATTTTAAAATTCTATAAAAATGTAATTTTACAATGCATTATATAATAATATATGTACACACACACACACACACACACACACATATACAGTCAAAGCCAATTAATTACCTTCCCCTCTTAATATCTCTGATTAAGATAAAGAGATAAATAAATGCATCAATCTCCGAGCCCCAAGAGGATCCTCTGCTGAACGGCGTTGTGACAGCTGAAAGGCCTCGCCACCCCCCCCAGTGCTACAGATGTGACACTGCGTGTAATGGAAGGGGGCAGGGCACTTGCTCAGAAAAGGCGGCAGCTTTTTGTTCAGAGCTCACACAGCTGTCACTAGCAGAGTCCGGATCAGTCACATTCAGTCGTGTATGCGACCATCTCACCACCCACCCTGAGCAAACACACACACACACACACACACACACACACACAAATGTAATTCAAATGCAGAGGTTAGACAGGTTGACCACTGCCCCTCAGGGATGTGCTGCATTCATGACCACATGACATGGGCAGCCACATTGAAAAAAAAATAAAATAAAATAAAAAAGGCAGAAGAGGTCACTGCACCTGGTCAAACTCTGTTTTTTCACTGCTCTGTTTGGCAAAAAAACACATCAGAATCAATTACGTCTGTTCACCTCTAAAGCCAGCTAATCCACTTGTGCCATAAGCTTCCATGTAAATCCAGTTTTATACTGCGTAGCCCGTGCCCCCATTAATCACTGCTGGCACGATCAGAAACTGGCAGCTCTGAAGGGACAGTCTGCAAAATATCAGAGTGGAAGAGGTTGCAGTTAAGGCTGCTGACACTATTGTGGAAATGGCAAAACAAAAGCAAACAGCAAAAAGCCTTCTATTAGCATTGCAACAACAGTTTATGAACTCGAGATCACACAGGATAATTATTACACGCAATAATTTGGTTGAGTGGGAAGCGTGTTTGTTGCATGCTTAATTTTTTCCATGTAAAACAATCCAAAATGCATTTATTATACTTGCAAGTAATTGTTTAAATGCAAAGCTACAGAAAATTGTTTCAAATGAGGGGTCGTGTTAAATGACTGGCCTAACGCTATTCATAAAACAGCTTTTTATGCATTCTCCTACACTTAGACCTCAAAAAATTTCAGTGTTCAAAAGCATTTAAATTCTTCTATACAAAAATGTAATGTTAACTAAAATCATGTTACCACACATATTGTCTGTGTATTGTGACTATAATATTGAGTATTTCAGGATTGGATTTAAGGATTTATTTCCATTGTAAGTGTCTTAGTGTAGATTTTTGCTCTTTTTAAAGGAGAACCAAAATACATTTTTCAATCATCAGTTGAGCTCAACTTATATTGAATATTCTTTATATTTTTTCAGAAATGTTTTCTATGTCCATACAATGGAAGTCAATGATAACCAAATCCTTTGGTTACCAACATTCTTTAAAATATCTTCTTCTGTGCTCCACAAAAGAAAGAAAATCATATGGGTTTGGAACAACACGTGGGGGAGTAAATGTGGACAGAATTTTCTTTTTTGGGTGAACCATCCCTTTAAATACGATTAATGGTGTTAGGTGCACAAATTGGCACAAAAAATAATTTGACAAAATGCATGTAGACCAATTACTCACAATAACATCACATAATACCACGGCTCCTGAAACAGCGCAGCACGATTTTAAAGTTAAACTGTACGAGTCAGTTGCAGACACAGACATGCATTAATAAATGATAAAATAGCTGCTCTAATCCCCTTGTGCAGAGCCAAGTACTTTTTCCTCATCAGCAAGTGTGATATTTACACAGAACCTGAAGCGTACTCCGGAGACGTGACAAGAGATAGATGTACATTCGGTATTTGCTCAGGTTTTAGCAGTCTGCTCCCTTATAAAGAGGTGAAACTGCTTATTTGTTCCCGTTGCAGCTTGCCGTGAGCATCAGCTTATCATTTTCTTTCACACTAGCTTTTCTTTTCCCCTTCCTCCCTCCTCATTCTCTCAGTGACAGATGTAGACACCACCATTGACCTAAATCACTCTTTTCCAGCACATTAACCCTGGTGCCTGTCCAAACACCTCGCAGAAACACAACACCTCTGCACGAGAGGCATGTCGCTGCTGCCGCCACCATTTTAAACAGAGCCCTGTCTCTCACCTGCGCTAATTGTTAAAATGTCCTCTCATTACACGTGGGTGGCTGATGATGGAGCCTGCCAACACTGCTACTGAAACGCAAAATGAAGCTGTGATAGAGCGAATTAATTGATTAAATGAGAAGACCGAGAGGAGAAAAAACTAAGTGTCAATCAAACCCCGGAGAGAAACAGCAGGGAGTGGGATGGGCGAAAAGGCAAAGATACAATCGAGCTTGGGCGCTTCTCAGCCCGGATCAATACGATTTGAATTTTTTAAAGCTCTGTTTATGAAATGCAATAATCTGTAATTAAAAATGCAGGCAGCACGTGTGAGCGCGGCTGGCGTAAATGATTCATGGTTTGATATAATGGGCTTCTCTAGGTGAGGCTGCACTGCAGCGCTGGCCAACGTGGTAAAAAATAAACCGTCTCATGGATGAAAGTGGCTCGGTGCAAACACAGGGACACACAGGTGCAACATTTGCCTCACTTAATGGAACAAAACATCACATATTTCTTTCCTCTTCCTGTTTCTTTTATTAAACACCAGGACACCCCAGATCTCTCAGTGTGAAACACTAACCGCACAGACTGCCCAAGCTCATCTAATGCCAGATGATTTACTAGCTCTCCTTCAGACACCATTTTTTCCCCTGATTTCCTCCATCCTCTCGTTCGGTCCCTCCCTCCCTCGCTCGTTCATTCTCTCTGCAGCGTGGCTCCCTGTGAGAAAATGAAGAGATTAAGGCTGTAGCATGTGCCTGACTTTGATTTAGGGGAAACTGGCTAATCATAACATAGACAGTTTAGTGCAATCTTGCATAATGAAACGCTCCGCACTAACCACCTAATGCATACTAATTTGAAACAATCCACTCCTGGGACTGGCAAAGCATGAAGGGACCGGCCTGATTGAAGCGAGACGCTCATCAACACTAACAGCCAGGGACGTTGATGACACATACACACAAACAAACTGCTTTTTTTGGCCTCAGACTGCAGGCACGGATTCGGATTCGCTGCAGAGGGGCGTGTGAACGCTCGAAGGCAGACTTGAATGGAAAGGTCAAGCATCATTATCAAACAACTAAATAAACAGCAATGCAGCTGTTGGGTGGTAACGTCACGGCTGCCGCTGCTGCTACTGTGCTTCCGTCCACCTAAATCTTTATCCTTCTCTCTGGCTCAGTCATCACATTAGGACTGTCATATCCTGTATTGATCCTTATCCAGACAAGGCTTTATTGCTCCTCTTCTACCTATTCGCAGGAATAAAGCTATGCTGGCATTCTTCGGTTCAGAGTGCATTAATATTAACTGGAGCCACATCTACTGCGAAAGCACAGAGGGAATCTGGAATTAACGCAGCAGCAAGGAAGAGGCTAGGTTGTGCATCCGTTATAAGGGTCAATGTTGTTCACGAAGTCAAGATGTAGAAACAAACAGGAAATTATGTCAGAGAGAACCCCTTCAGACAAAAGACTCATGTCAAGGGCTTTTAAAATATCAGATTATTTGACCTTTTTATGACAAGGGAAGGTTCGTTTAGGGCTTACCATTTATTAATTATTAATTCATGAAATTTAAATGAATGTATGTGTTTGTATTTATATTACTGTAAAAGCAGTGATGTTGTGAAAAGTTGTTACAATTTTAAAACAACCGTTTTCTATTTTAATATAATTTAAGTTGAATTTTCAGAAATCATTCTAATATGCTGGTTTGGTGCAAAACAAAAAACATTTCTTCTTATTTTTATAAAATGCTGAAAATGCCTGTGCTGCTTAAATTCTTTGTGGAAACCATTCAAAAGAAAAACATTTATTTTTGAAACAGAAACCTTTTGTAACATTATAAATGTCTTGACTGTCGCGTTTGATCAATTTAATGTGTCCTTGCAGAATAAAAGATTTAATTTCTCTTTTTTGTTAAAACCAAAGTGAACACATGGAGTGTATTTCAAGTGCAAAAAAAAAAAAAAAACTTGCCACATGTTTTTAAAAAGATTTTTAAAAGATGTTTCCTTTTTTTATGGTGGCCACTATTATTTGTCATTGACCCATAAACTAAGTGTTGGGAATCGACTATACCTAATCTTTAAGTTAATTACATTCAGTCAAGGCCAACAGTCTCACCGTCCAGCGTCCTCAGGAAACTACTGTGCGTGTAAGATTGAGTGCAAAGAAAGGCCACAGCACCAATAAAACTGTGCTCTTAAAAACAATCAGAGGAATTAATAGCTTGGCCTTATTTCCACTCTCAGCTTTCATCCCTGCCAAACATATTCAATATTCTCTCACCACAATGTTTTAAACAGTGAAAGTGTTTCCTTTCTCCGATGTGGCCTAATCATTTCTCAAGGAAAGGTGTAGCATCTCAGAAACACATTACGAGTTTAGCGCTGACACGGTGCCAATCAACACCTTTTAGCCAGCGTATTCACGTGCGTCAGGAGAGACGGGCAGCAGCGGGCATGTGCACTTGACAGCTATATCGCTCGCTTTGCCCTCTCCTCTTCTTTCTCTCACTCCATTCTCTCTTTTTATCAGTGGCTGAGAGAGAACTGACAGCATATTTAACATTGCAGTTTTGCAGCGCATTTATGCTCCCCTGGCCGATTTCCCCCCAGACTCATCAATGCCGCATTACCAAGTCAAATCAGGTGGTGCTGCAGAGCTCGGCTCACACCAACACAACACAGCCAGCACCGCGAGCATCACCATCACAGCCTGGGAGAGAATATAAAACACCCTGCTCTCACGGCTAGCCCCCTCCGTCGCTCTCATTTCTCTGCCGCCTGAGATTATAATCTCACAAGCCAACTGTTAGCCTACCCTGTTATTGTTTATCATTTCAAGAGTCCAATACAATTAAAGGCATGCCAGTCGTTTCCAAACGCAACAACCTTTTCTCTCTTTTCGCTGACACTATGTTTGGAATCTTCTCATTTACTTACTGAATACTACGTGGTACATACAATAAACTGGCAACTATTTCCTAAAAATAGTAAGAAGCTGTAGCCATTTTTCCCATGATAAGCATTTCAAACAGAAGCTACATTGTTGTCACATGACTTCATCACACTGCCCGTTTAATTTGTCAAGTGGAGCCCTTCATATTGGAATTAAAAATGGTTATAAAAAGATTTACTCCATAATATAAGCAATCCATCTAAGCTAATATAAGCATCCATGTCTCTCTCTTTGTATGTATGTAGGATGTATGTATGTATGTAGGATGTATGTATGGATGGAGGGATGGATGGATGGGTGGATGTACAGACAGAGACAGATAGATATGCATACTCTGCACAATATAGTACCATATAGTGGATGTAATAGTAAGAGGAGTATGGCAGTATGCTTTTCAAAACATGTCCATATTCTTCCTCTCTCCTCCTCTCCATTTCTCGCTCCTGACCATCCTTCTATCGGAGGAAAGGTCACACTCACTGCCCCCTTTCATCATTCTTATCGCCACGCTGCCATTTACAAGGCAGAGAAGCTCTCCTCTGGCACAAGCTCAAGAAGGTAGGTTAGAAGGGACAATGAAAGAAAATGCCATTTATTTCCCCGTTTTTTTTTTGTTTGTTTTTTTTCCACGGCTGCAGAGGCAAGACAAAATGCTCTTGGGAGGAGGAAGAGAGAAAGAGAGAGATTGTATGTGCGAGTGAGAGGAAGCATTGTGTATTGTTTACTCTGTAATTCACAGCGCATGGCGTTGATTAGCAGAGCAGACTGCGACACTGAGCCTTGGTGAGGCACTGAGGGAATAATGCTGTTCCACAACTATCTCTCTCCCTCTCTTTTACTCTAGGGCACACTGTGGAGTGACTGATGGCTACAATGTGAAAAAAAGCTGCCTGGGTGAGGTGTGAAATTTAAACTGCTGCTGTCAGGAGCATTATTTGGCTTTTATTACAACGTGCTGCTCCGGTTGCCTGAGACAAGCCCGTCTCTACGTGAGGCAAACGAGGCAACGGCGCCTCACCTCCCTTTTATTAATTCATGCTTGCAATGAGCTCGTACATGATAATTACTGACAGAAAGCCCGCTTTGTGTACTGACAGTCGACACAGAGGTGAGAGATGAGAGCACGGACAAACCCTTTAAACAGATGGGCATCTAATAATATCACAGTGCCCAGCTTAGAACCAACATATAATTCTATAACACAGAAGTGTTCTTTTTTGCCCAATGTATTTGTATCTGTTTACAAATGCATGAAAATGAAATCTATGCATTGTGAAACAACTGTATTAATATAATAATAAAAAGGAAAAAAAAAATATTTCAGAGAGGACCCCATTACAGGGTGTCAAGGTAAAGTCTCTTAAAAATGCCAGATAATTTGACCAATCATGTTGAAACAAAACTGTAAAAAAATTAATGAAATATATATTTTTATATTTAATTTTTCAACTTGAAAAATTGTCAATAAAAGCTCAAATGATCTGGCATTTTTAAATGACTTATTTGTTTTTGAAAAAATTATCCTATGCTCACCAAGACTGCATTTATTTGAACAAAAATGCAGTAAAAACAGTAATATTGTGAAATATAATTTCAAATAACTGTTTTATATTTTAATATAATTTAAATCCTTATTTATTCCTGTAATGGCAAAGCTGATGTTTCAGAAGCATGTTTTTATATAAAACTTCTAAAATAAAAAACAAACCCTTTATCATGGACACTCTTATTTGTCATTGACCTGCCTACAACGGTGTTAAACACTGATTCAACAAGGATATATAACACAAAAAAAGCCAAAACGGGCATACAGCTCAACAGCAGATTAGCAGTACTATAAAGCATTTCCAGGAGGATTTCTTTTTTTTAAGCAATAAACTGATTGTGCAGGAGAATACACAGGCCTCTTGCTGCTCGGTGTTGATGAATGAGACTGAGAGAAATTTAATTCCCCGCTAATTAGCATTCTGCTCAGAGGAGCATGTGGTCTCTCTGTGGGTTACACCCAGGTCAGGTGACAGTGGGCGACTCGGCAGCAGCCGCTGGGTTGGCAGTAGCGAAGGCTCTCAGGGGAAAGTAAGTGCCAGAACCCCTCTTCTGCTCTCCAGTCAGTCTGTCCCCTAGAGCTACTTCAGTCATTCTCAAAACAAAGAGCGATGCTGGTAGCGGGGAGTGCTGGGCTCATCTCGTCCTCCGCAGGCAGATAAAAACAGGATTACAGGTAAATACCAAGAGAAGAGGCAGCCTGGAAACACACGGTCCAAAGCCCTTCTCCAAAAGCCAGGAACCACAGCCCCTCAGAAATAAATGTCACTCAGTGGCAAAGCGCAAACGTACGACCCCTGTGTAATTTGCTTTAGAAGTGAGAAATGATTGCCTGTGACTAGACAATAATTAATCTTGCCACTGAGAAGGGAAAAAAAAGGTTACAGAGCTGCTTCAATTACGAGACGATTCCACCTCTGCTAACAGACGAGGTTGGATTCAAAGAGCACTTGCGATGACAAAAAGGAGAGACAACTCCAGTGTCATCAGAAATAGGCAGTGATGTGGGAAATCAATGGTGAGATCAATCGCGCGCCTGCCTCCCTCTCTAAAACAGCGGGGGAACGGAGCACTTTACATAAGCACTGATAACCATCAGGGAGGCAGGCTTCAGCTTGCTGATTTACTGCGACGGACCCCCCGAGACACCTTCAGGTGGCAGAGCAACTCTCTTTCGCTATCACTGTAACCTTCTCAAACACAACTTCAAAGACACACAGTCAGGGGGAAAATCATATATATAGAGCATCATATATACTCTATTTAAGCTGTAAGGTTTGAGAGGTTGTGCCACGTGATGATGAATAAAGTCAACAAATGTGTTGTTAGGCACGACGTGCAGCATTTACTAGGTTTGTACTGTTGTACACCACCTAGTTGACTAGTAAAAACACTACTCTGGTCTCACCTTAAAGTGATAATTCACCCAAAAATTAAAATTCTGTCATCAGTAATTCTAACCCTCATGTTGTTCCAAACCTTATTTGTTAGATTTGTTCCAAATATTCAAAAAGAAGATATCATAAAACAAATGGGTAATGGACTTATAATGGACTTTGTTTTTGTTTTTTTCACATTGATTAATTTTTCAAACTATTTCTAAATCTATTATATATTATGTAAATATAAATTTCATTGCAGCATGTTATTTACCATTTTAAGCAATGTGACATGTTATAGACTTTATATTAGCCGCCAGCAACCCTGCTCTCTAAAATACCGGCATCAGCCATCAAAAAATCCATATCGGTCAACTATTAATCAGTGGTGCTGCTCACAATGCAGCCGCATGTGTGCATGCAATTCTGTGATCACGCGACACGGGTCTTTGAACTATATCAAAACGCACTGAATCTGATGCTCAATACCGATTTGAGTTGCTGTTATGTGGAAATAAACTGGATATGCATTTGATATTTTACAATGTGATCAGGTCAGAATTCATGTCGTTATTACATCATACTACCCTGACATTCAGCATCGTTGCATCTTTCATTTCTTTCCAGTAATTCACCCTTTAACATCAGTATGCAACAATATTTTGCATTTGTAGTAGTTTTCCAATGTAAATCATCATGAAATAAGTAAAAACCTTAAAGTGATACTATACACGTTTTTGTAGACCAGGCTTACAATGCAACCTCAGTTTTATACTATATATGCTCAACCTCTCTATCAAGGGAAGCTTCACTGTAAAATGTAACTGATGATCTTACTAATAGAAGTAAGTGATTATAACTTATTTTGAATAAGTTTGTTGACTTTACTAAGTTTAACAAAGTAATGACAACTTTTTAGCACTGAAAGTTATTAAACTAAATAGGTACAATTAAACTTTACTTACAATAAGGAGCATTTTGAAATGAGTGGTTATGCATAGTTCCACAAATAGGTGGAGTCGATTTGCAGCAGAGCATCTGACGATGGGAGAAGCACATGGAGAGGTGAGTCATCTCGTGTTTGTCATATTTTTCAGTTGCTTAACATACAGTAATCGACCATGTAATAATCAGATTAAGTAAGGTAGAGTTACATAGCAACACTGGATGTTATATTTTTTTTTATCAAATTGTTGGATTGTGCTGGATTGTGTTCATCGAAATGAGCAGTCTAACATTTGCTAATCATTGCATCTTTGGCTGCATTTTTTTTTTATCAAGTTTTTGTTTCGAATGGCCTCATTCTTGAAAATTCACCTGAATGAATGTGTAAGTTGTTGATTCCGTTCTTATGTAAATTTTTTGGTTCATGAAAGTGTTTTCTAAATGTTAGTAGGTTTTACACCTGCTTCCAACTCATAGATTTTGTTACCATTGCCATGCATTATACGACTGATAGACTGCAACGGTTAAAGTTAAAAATCATCATATGTGTTCTACTGAAGAAACAAAGTCACCTATATCTTGGATGCCCTGGGGGTGCAGATAAACATCAAATTTTCATTTTTGGGTGAACTATCCCTTTAAACTACATTATGTTACTGTCTTATTAACTAATTTCATATTTAATTGTATGTTATACATACACTGTAAAATGTAATTGTATCTTTTTTTTTTCCAGAGCACTGACATCACTGCAAAGCGCACAGCAGTTCTTCGTGGCCTTCCACTCGTTCTTGGAGAAGAAGCCTCTGACTTTTTTACAACAGCACTGGTAAGTACCTTTACTATAACCCCCACACAAACATCACATATAGGCATTCAATTATGCTTTAGTCAACTCCTTAATTTGGACCAGATAAGTAAATTCTGCTTTTGTTTCACTTTTCTTAATCAAGCCCTTGTACTGTTAATTTTGTCAAATTTCTAAAATGTGTTTTGATTAGTTGTATGTAGAACATGGCCCAAGAGATGGTCCTGATTCTTTAGGTGACATATACTTTTGTGAGATTTCCCATTTATAATGTAACAAGACTTGTAATATTGCTGTTCCTTTTTTTTTTTTATTAGGACTGTGAATGTGACACACCCCAGATTTCCATCGGGATACTGACTGTGATACCAGAAGATAGCCAGGATTCCCCACAAGCACTGCATTTGGAGGCTTTGAACACTGCAATCATCTTGGAAGGAGTCATCGTGATGGAAGATCTTGAAAATCTTCCAGATGCCATGTGTCTACTTTTTGGGCTGATATATGCGCTGAATTTGGAGTACCCTCCACAGCTCAAGAACACCTTTGATTTTATTCAGAGAGTGTTTCTTTCTCTTGGACACAAATCTCTGAAACCAAAAGTACAGTCACTTAAAAACCTGCTGCTGATGTAAGTTGAGGCTGTTTGAGATGGTTTTAAAGGGATAGTTGAATCCCTTTAATCTTCTGGTTGCACAGAAGGTTTGTTTAATTAAACTTTTCAACTGTTTCCTGTCAAAATTTGTTGAAAATATTTTTAAACGTTAAAGAATGTTTAAAAAAATCAACTAAACATTAATACTCTACTTTACTTGGAAATTTTAAGGCAATCGGTTTCCTCACTTTTTCTAAGTAAAGTCAACTTATTACATTTTACAGTGTTGGCCTAAAAAAGACCTTTGCACTAAATATATAGCTCCTGACATTGTGAAAAGCAACAGAATATTATTCTACTTGTTCTGTGTTACTTACAGAGTAGCTAGATGAAAAAGTGTTTAGCTTCACAATATCACGTTTGGCTGGACTGCTGACCAAATAGCATCCAGGTCCAGGGCCACTTATTTAAATATGCACAAGTATATAGTGGTAATCAGAGTTGGGAAACAATTAGAAGGTCGATGCTAGAGAATGTGCAGTAGCAGTCTGTGCTGGGTTTGTGTCTTCATTAGAGAACAAGAAGTAGGAGCTGAAAACACGCTGTGTGCTTTCGGCCGATCGGTTAATTAGGATTTTTGCTGCTTCATTTTGCGTGAGAGAGGCTGGAAGTGGAAGGTTGATTGCCTTTTATTATCAGTCTAGCAGCTTCAGCGCTCCCTCCTTCTTTATTGCAGATCGTACAGATGTGGAGTGTCTCGGCAAAAACATCAATTCCAATAATTACAAGAAAGTGCAAGTGAGAGCACGAGCCATCGCTCATCTGCGCTCACCCACAGCCGTTTGTACCGTGACGTTCCCCTTGATGACAGCATGTGACGGGAGCATTTAAAAAGCCCACAGGAACACACACGTCGTTCTTCAAATTGGAGGATGAATGGAGGAGAGCTGCTCTCCAAGTAAAGAGGAATACTGTAATAACTGCAATAAGCAAAAGGGAGGTTCGTAAACATGATAAGAGGGCACTTAAGAGTTTGTTGTGAAAAATAAAGCTAAAAATGCACACTGTGTCAGCACAATGTGTGAACGTTACACCTCTGAGAAAATTGTGCATCTGTCTGAATGGAGAATTACTCGCTTAACCGTTCGATTTGGCAGAACCTCAAATTACACGCCCTAGAAATCAAAGACGACAAAATACTTGGCTTAATAGCTTTGCTTCACCTTGACACATTTGCAAGGAAAAGAAACATCCCTGTAAAGCCAAAAAAGCAGAAAAAACAATGATGAAATCATAAGCCAATCAAGGTGTTCATGCAATAATAATCCACAGCTTAACAGAAGGAAAACTGATATGAAGAGTGTGTCAGCCTGTCGATATTTTACATTTCTACAGGTTCCAAATAGTCACAGATATACAGAAAATTAATTCCAGCTCTTTTTTCTACACAGCAACTCAGCACCAATTCCCTACCACATCCACAGGTGATCCACAGATCTTTTTATTAACATTTTTTTAAACATTTAACAAAAACCTAACACTATTAGAATAGGGATATATATTTTCCTCTAACCAAAAAAATGTCACTACAAGCTCTTACACGCCCTAAAGATGTATGAGTGCTGGCTGAACTAACCCCCGACTCGTTTCCACTTATTACTGAAGCTAATACTGCCATTTGAATAAAATCAATACTTCTGTTGACTTAGACTTTAAAGCATTTCTCATCTAATTTCTCCCGTGATTTTTTCATGAGGCGGTGCCCCGTGACATGTTTGTGCCGTGTGAAATCCCTAGAGCATCCAATAAAAAGGTGGGTGTCGAATTAGCCCGTCACCGCTCTAAAAACAACCACTGTCACCACTTACTCTCTTCCATTATATGAAGAAATATTAGGGCGACTATCTCAAGCACTAAATTTTGAGTAGACACCATCAATTTTATAGCTTTTCTGTATAATAAAAACCGATAGAAGTGCTAGCTCACTATGGAAACACGACGACGTCTGAAATCATTACAGGTGCTCAAAGTGGTGGATGATTTTAAAATCAATCCATTTGCAATGTGCATATTTATTTGCCATTTCAAGAGAGCCTCATATGCCCAGTCCAATCAAAGCCCCTCAATGCAAATGATGCAAACAGAGAAGAAAAGAACATACAGGCTGGCACAGAACGAGAGAGCAAGAGTGTGTAACGCTTCAGTGATAAAAGAGAGAAAATCTTGTTTTGATAAGTGAATTACTGGCCTTCACTACATTTTCCTGCATTCCCGAACCAGTGGGTTCATTAAATGCATTGATATGTCTGTCAACCTTATCCAAGCCGCTGTGCTCAGGATGGAGAAATGCAGTCACCTTTGCAGGGCTGAATCTCTCAACAGCTCGAGGCAACAGATTTATTACAAATTGATCCATTAGATAAGCACTGCCGCGGTTTATTGTTTACGCCGTTCCTTTCTCCCCTGCTTGTCTTTGCCACAATAGCAGCATGTAATAAGAAGGAAAACTACAGGTGCGAACTCATTGTCATGCACCACTCTACACCAAACCAGAGCGAAGAAGAGTATCGGAGAGAAAGGAAAAAAAGAGGTGCTGTCTAACAGACACCAATATGCTGTATGCGGTCATGCCGTGAAGAGGAAGTGGTCGTGGTGCAAGGGCAAATGAAGGGCAGAGGAGTGGAGAGTCTTAGAGGCGCTCTGATGAGTCAGGACTGATTAGAGAACACAAAGACAGCAGACCACCCCCTCCCTTTCTCAAGCACATAATTCACACCTTCAGATCCTCACATATTCCCCATTAAAACATCAACCAAGACTCTGCGTTGTACGGGCGCTGCAGTAAAAATCCAGCACTGGTGTGCCAGTATAAATGACTATACGACCTGCTTTATGACTGAGTCGTGAACAATGCCAGGTATTTATATCAGCGTCTGACGGTGGCCTCTCCTGATTTGAAGATTAATCGAAGACCAGAAAGACTGAGAAAAGCATTAAAGCAAATAGAAAGGAAGAAACATTGGGGTCTATAATGTTACAGCGATGATCTCCACCGGACTGATATGACCTGGACATGCAGCTGCACATATATCGTTTTCATCCATTACTGCCTATGGGAGCAGTCAATTGTGTATACAGCCCGACTCAATAGTGTTAGGAGGAGGTCAGCCACATACATAACTGATGAATATTGATTATTTTTACCTTGAGGTGTCTGGGTGGAAATATAAACAAAGGGTGAACCCACCATTAAACACCAACTCTCTCTCTATATGTGCACTGCAAAAGGTACAAGAAAAAAATCAAGTAGACAGTATTTTCAGGGCTAAAAAATAAAGATGGTAAGATGGCTTTGGTCAGTGAGAGAGCTTGTTGTAAATTCAGCTGATGTAAATTAGCAGAAGTCTATAAATACTGAAAAAATAGAAATATTGTTTTCTATTTTTATATAATTAAAACAATTTATTCATGTGATAAAGTTGCATTTTAAGTAGCAATTACTCTAGTCTTCAGTGTCACTTGATCATTGTAATATGCTGATTTGGTGCTCAAGGAACATTTCTTATTATTATCCATGTTGAATTTATCTGCTTAATACTTATTTTCCAGGATTCTTTGATAAATAGAAAGTTCAAAAGAACAGCATTTATTTGAAATAGAAATCTTTGAAACATTATAAAATGTCTTCTGTACTGGTCACTTCTGATCAATTTAATGCATTTTTGTTGAATAAACGTATAGGCCTAAATTTCTTTCAAACATTCTTATTCGCTCCAAATTTTTGAGCAGTATATGTGAACAATTATTATTACAAGGCTTTGTCAAAACTGCAAAAATGATTTGTGATAGTCTTGGAGGCATCAGGTTTCATTAGCACAAACATGCTTGTTTATGCTAATAAACAAGCATTAGCAAAAGACAGTACAATACTATAGGCACTACTCAAGGCAGCTGTAGGACTGAGGCAATAAAAGCACCGGTATGCAGAGACTGTGTTCAATTTGTGCAATGTTCACTCCACGTCACATCATTACAGCAGCCAATCTTTACCTAATCAGCAGTGTGACTCTTCAGTCTGCAGGGACGAAGCTATATGGCTCCCTTCTCTTACAAGATGCCATCTTATTTTCCACCCTCTCTACTAACAGCAGACAGGCAGCCAAGTGGTTCACCATTAAAACAAAAACACCAGTTTGTTAATAGCTCTCCGCACCCATTCCTGCTCTCAGGATACGTCCTGGAATCCTATAGTAAGCCTTTGGTATTTTCAATTCCCAACATCTGATTTGGCTTTGCTTTAAAATCGTGAATGTCTCTTCCCCCCTTCCCCTATTCTTCAGGATGACTCCCATAGCACACTTCTGTCTGATCTGGGAGGACATCTTGGAGCAATCTGGAGAAGGGTCCCATAATTCTTGAGCATGTTACGTTAAGCTGTTCACTGGCAGGAAGTTCCATCAGCAGCTCTGATAGTGTCTGGTCACAGTAACATGGCGAAATACAGCCACGGTATAACATACTCGGCATTACAAAGGCAAATGTCACTACTTGACTGCTTTTGACTCTTGACCCTTTTTATGCCATTATAAACTGCTGACTTAAACTATACGCTTTTCATAACTGTGTGAATACTAAAAGGAACTGGCCTGTTATCCATCAATACATTTAAGGAAAAGACAGCTAGTCGCTAGTAACGAAAAGACAGCTAGTCGCTATCACAAAAATGTTATCACAAAATATTTTTATTTATAAAAATAAAAAGATCCCTGATCAGGACCCCAATGTGAAGCAGAGGGATGTTGTATCACCCTGAAGGGGTTTATTATGCAATAACAACCAGCTGACTTTAGTGGTCGACCGATATTGGTTTTTTGACAGCCGATGCCGATGCCGATATCTTAGAGAGCAGGGTGGCCGATGGCCGATATATATAAGTATATTTTTTATTTTAATTATAATTTTTATTTATTTTAATTAATGTTTGAGAAACTTGAAATAATTTGAAAATGAATTATATTAAAAATAAATGTGTAAAATAAACATACTTATACTTTAGATGACAACTTCCTGATTCTATAATTCTATTACAGTATTTTTCACAAATAAAGAAATATTTTAAAATATATAAACAAAAAGTAAACACTGTAACCAACAGGGCACTCGGTAATCTGGTAAGTTTGTGTGCATTGGGAAACTAAAGCCAAGGTAACACTCATTTTACATGCAGCACGCAGTAAAAATGACACGAATATGACCGTGTGCAAACGCATAAATCAGCATAGTTTGAAATCACGAGTTTAAAGTTGATCGCGCGTCTCCAGTGAAGCTGAACTCTCCTCCTGT
>NW_015540838.1:1042873-1048200 GCF_001515605.1 Sinocyclocheilus anshuiensis | reverse complement strand
TCATGGATATAAAAAAAAAATGATGCAGAGAAAATAAACTGTTGGCTGTCTATGTGAGTTTGATTCATACATAGTGGTCGACCGATAATGTTTTTTTGACAGCCGATGCCGATACCTTAGAGAGCAGGGTGGCCGATATAAAGCCAATATATATAAGTATATTTTTTATTTTAATTATAATTTTTATTTATTTTAATTAATGTTTGAGAAACTTGAAATAATTTGAAAATGAATTATATTAAAAATAAATGTGTAAAATAAACATACTTATACTTTAGATGACAACTTCCTGATTCTATAATTCTATTACAGTATTTTTCACAAATAAAGAAATATTTTAAAATATATAAACAAAAAGTAAACACTGTAACCAACAGGGCACTCGGTAATCTGGTAAGTTTGTGTGCATTGGGAAACTAAAGCCAAGGTAACACTCATTTTACATGCAGCACGCAGTAAAAATGACACGAATATGACCGTGTGCAAACGCATAAATCAGCATAGTTTGAAATCACGAGTTTAAAGTTGATCGCGCGTCTCCAGTGAAGCTGAACTCTCCTCCTGTCCGGATTCAATTTGCACGGATCGACGGTCACGCAGAGCACACGCGATCAGGCAATATACAAATGCACACTTCACAAGATCTCACCGCTGGATTCGACTAAGTCTGCAAGGTTTGTGAAATTAAATGTTCATTAGTCATTTAAAGGTTTGTTTAAATGATATGCGTATTTGCTGAATGCTGACGGCAAACGAGAAAGTATTATAATGTTTGCCTTTCTGTTACTAATAATATAAAAGCAATCGTTATAATACTTCTTGTATACTTTTTAATTCATTTGTTCAACAGTTCTATCTGATTATTAGACAGACTCCTAATCTGTATTAGGCAGAACTGTTAAACGACAACAGCAAACAATGAAGAGGGAGAATTTGAGCACTGTGTGCTCTGGCGCTGTCATTCTCAGCGCCGTCAAAATAAAAGTCCCGCCGCGAACACATCGGCCAAGCAGAAAAACTTAAAAAACAAAAAACTTGGCATTGGCGATAAATCGGTCGACCACTAGCTGACTTCATACTATCCATACTATCCCAATTAGATTGATATTTACAAAAAAAGTAAATAAGTGGATATAAAATAAATTCCAACTCAAATATAATACATATCTTTAATTATCCCACTTGTATAGTACCTTAAAACATCCTTAAACCATGGAAAACAATTCACAATATTTACTATAATTCATTAATTAAAGGTTTAATAAAATAAAATAAAAAATAAATAAAATAAAAGGTATTGCTGCAATGTTTTTTTCAAGTTATTTATGGACGTTTAGAGGTAATACAAGTGGAACAATTAAATATTTAATTTGAATTAATAAATTAACATTACTTTCTCCTCTTTTTTTTGTTAAATTGTCTGTCATCCAGCTGTCTTTCCATTTTCTAATAGTTCTTCCAATCCGTTTTCATTGTATGGCTTTAACAGGAACTCCAAAAGAAGTATTCCAGAGAGCCATGTAATGAAGATACATACCATCTCCACTCACTGACTGTGCAATGATCAAATATCAAATAAATAAGGCTACAAAAAAGTATCTTCAAGCTACACAATTTGCAGCACAACCTAAGCATATCTTACTGCTTGTTTTTCTCTCCTCTTAAGACGCTACAAGAAAAATTATGTACAATACATTTGCATGACTCTCTCGAAAACTGTCAAAAACCACAAAGAAATCAGCCCTGCTCAAGACACACAGAGCCTCTCGGTGTCAGAGGAAGAAAGGAGGCCTGTCTCATTTCTGCCAGGCTGCCCTGAGTGTCAACCTAATATCTTAAAACAACAGATACAGAAAGCACTGCTGCAGCCAATTACCCGCTTTTGGCATTTGTGCTTCACACATACACACACAGCAGAAAACATCTTTTGAGAAGAATGAAAGAGCTGGATTGTTATGCGTGCTGTCAGTGTGTGTTGTTAGACTGTTAAATTTAATGAGTACACAGAATTTGAATGGCCCATCAAGAGCTCTTCGGAAGAAGCATGACAGCATTGTCCAGGGCATCAGATCTTTCAAGGAGGAATCATGGATTTCCAACAAACAAGGGTGATTTGTAGTCACGCTGTGTTTGCAAATCAAAGCAGACCTCACAGTTGAACAACAGCCGCATATAGAATGACCTACAGATGGCAGCTATCGTTACACACTATAAAGAATAGGCACGATTAATGACCAGCAAGGTAAGAGGTAAATGAACCAGACGACACCTCTTTAGACCAGTGACGAGATAATCTAGAAATTAACTTTCACCTCAATGCCTTAAAGTAGTGGTTCTCAACCTTTTTTTCCACTGGGCCGCACTATGGTCTAAGTGCAAGTCTCATGGGCCGCACGCATATCATTTACATATTACGTCACCAATACAAACCAACCAGATTTGTAATATTATAGCCTAAATATTATGCGATCTAATCGATTACATTCATTGAAATAAATGAATAAATTCTACTCCCCATTAATAAAACACCTGATGCTGTTGGGAGCTGACCAATTTTGTGAAATTCGGCTCGAAAGGAGTAACAGCACAATGAAGCTGCGATTGTAAGTTGCAGTCTGTAAGACGTGCATGACGCGACATTGCAGAAATTGTGCGTTCACAAATGTAGCCTATGTTGATCCAAATATGGAAAGCACCTTCGAATTTAATAATCCGAGGTTCTCTCCAGAGATGTTTTGCCACATTTCTGCAATTAAGGATGATTGCTGCGTAGTATGGGTGTTTCCTTTTGCCTGAACATCTTCAAGTGAGTGGATGGGCAAACCGAAAGTTGATGCCGAAAGTCCAGCACTCTCCTACCTTCACTGCTGATACTGCGACTCTTCTTATTTGTATGTGTTCCTTCGTTGGCATTTTCACATATCCTTTTTTCTCCCTTAATAACAAATTTGTCCATTCTGATGCTCAATTTTACCGAACTAATGGCTGCTGATGATTTGAATTGAATTCTGCCAAAGTGCGTGCTTGTAAGTGTTCGTTAAATACGTAACGTTAATTACGTGAGTTTGCTCATGTCTGAAAATAATATATGAAAAACATAATTTAATGCAAAAACTAATATGAATTGTAAAACTGAAAGTTATTTTTCAAATTGTGTTCAGCATGGTGGGCCACATTTGAATTCGTGACAGGCCGCATGCGGCCCGTGGGTTGAGAACCACTGCCTAAAGTGATGATCCAGGTTCAGTTAAAGGGGACATATGATGCGATTTCAATTTTTCCTTTCTCTTTGAAGTGTTACAAGCTCTTGGTGCATAAAGAAGATCTGTAACGTTGCAAAGACTAAAGTCTCAAATCCAAAGAGATATTCTTTATAAAAGTTGAGAGTCAACCACGCCTACCTAAAACGGCTCGTTCTAACACGCCCCCACATGTCTACGTCATGATGTGGGAAGATTTGCATAACGACGCCCAAATGTTCACGCAAAGAAAGGCGGCGTAACTTTTATTCTCGCTGTAGTATTGTTGTTGCCGCCGCCACCATGCCGTGGAGACACTGTTTCGTTGTGAAAGCGAAACTACTTTGTTTGGCATTCCCAAAGAGGACGATATCCGCTTCGTCATGCCTAGAGCTGATCCGTGCTGGTCGCTGAGGAAATACATCAACTTCGCGCGGTGGATCGCCGGATCGGCTTTCACCGTGGATGAAGTTGAGTCCAGCAAAAAAATGGCCACAATGTTTAAGAGGTTTTAAATAAACAGTAGCATAGTTTGTGATAATACTTGGTATTTCTTTGGTGCTGTTAAAACCACCACAACAAACCTGTAGCTCTTTTATGAAATAGTAATAAATCGCATTTTAAATCGCAAATCGCAGTTTTGATCAGAAAAATCGCAATTAGATCTTTTTCTCCAAATCGTGCAGCCCTAGTCTGCAGGGTGCCATCATCTAGCACAGTGGTTCTCAACCTTTTTTTCCACCGGGCCGCACTATGGTCCAAGTGCAAGTGTCGCGGGCCGCACGCATATCATTTACATATTACGCAAACCAACCAAACCAACCAGATTTGTAATATTATAGCCTAAATATTATGCGATCTAATCGATTACATTCAATGAATAAATTGAATAAATTCTACTCCCCATTAATAAAACACCTGATGCTGTTGGGAGCTGACCAATTTTGTGAAATTCGGCTCGAAAGGAGTAACAGCACAATGAAGCTGCGATTGTAAGTTGCAGTCTGTAAGACGTGCATGACGCGACATTGCAGAAATTGTGCGTTCACAAATGTAGCCTATGTTGATCCAAATATGGAAAGCACCTTCGAATTTAATAATCCGAGGTTCTCTCCAGAGATGTTTTGCCACATTTCTGCAATTAAGGATGATTGCTGCGTAGTATGGGTGTTTCCTTTTGCCTGAACATCTTCAAGTGAGTGGATGGGCAAACCGAAAGTTGATGCCGAAAGTCCAGCACTCTCCTACCTTCACTGCTGATACTGCGACTCTTCTTATTTGTATGTGTTCCTTCGTTGGCATTTTCACATATCCTTTTTTCTCCCTTAATAACAAATTTGTCCATTCTGATGCTCAATTTTACCGAACTAATGGCTGCTGATGATTTGAATTGAATTCTGCCAAAGTGCGTGCTTGTAAGTGTTCGTTAAATACGTAACGTTAATTACGTGAGTTTGCTCATGTCTGAAAATAATATATGAAAAACATAATTTAATGCAAAAACTAATATGAATTGTAAAACTGAAAGTTATTTTTCAAATTGTGTTCAGCATGGTGGGCCACATTTGAATTCGTGACAGGCCGCATGCGGCCCGTGGGTTGAGAACCACTGCCTAAAGTGATGATCCAGGTTCAGTTAAAGGGGACATATGATGCGATTTCAATTTTTCCTTTCTCTTTGAAGTGTTACAAGCTCTTGGTGCATAAAGAAGATCTGTAACGTTGCAAAGACTAAAGTCTCAAATCCAAAGAGATATTCTTTATAAAAGTTGAGAGTCAACCACGCCTACCTAAAACGGCTCGTTCTAACACGCCCCCACATGTCTACGTCATGATGTGGGAAGATTTGCATAACGACGCCCAAATGTTCACGCAAAGAAAGGCGGCGTAACTTTTATTCTCGCTGTAGTATTGTTGTTGCCGCCGCCACCATGCCGTGGAGACACTGTTTCGTTGTGAAAGCGAAACTACTTTGTTTGGCATTCCCAAAGAGGACGATATCCGCTTCGTCATGCCTAGAGCTGATCCGTGCTGGTCGCTGAGGAAATACATCAACTTCGCGCTGTGGATCGCCGGATCGGCTTTCAC
>NW_015540838.1:1032510-1041944 GCF_001515605.1 Sinocyclocheilus anshuiensis | reverse complement strand
TCCTTTCTCTTTTCTCTTTGAAGTGTTACAAGCTCTTGGTGCATAAAGAAGATCTGTAACGTTGCAAAGACTCAAATCCAAGGATCTAATGTAATTATTTCCCACATCCAAGTTCTAGGTTATAATATGCAAAAGTCTGAACATTAATCTCTTAATTTTACAGTAAGTAGTGAAACTTACCCAAAATAAAGGCTTAAACATCTAAAAAAGAGGACGATATCCGCTTCGTCATGCCTGGAGCTGATCCGTGCTGGTCGCTGAGGAAATACATCAACTTCGCGCGGTGGATCGCCGGATCGGCTTTCACCGTGGATGAAGTTGAGTCCAGCCCGGGATCGTCACACTCTAGCCGCCGGCCTCCGCTCACTCTAGGCCGCCACCACGTGTGATGCTGTGTTTCGTTGTTAGTATGTGGAAAATAATGTGTTTTTTGAACCTTAAACCGCATAAACACATTTCATTACACCAAATACACAAAATAATGTTATTTTTAGCAACATCATATGACCCCTTTAAGGCCAGTCAAAAGTAGTGGTAATGATGTAAATGCATATTTGCTGAATGCAGACGGCAAACGAGAAAGTATTATAATGTTTGCCTTTCTATTACTAACAATATAAAAGCTATAATACTATTATATATAATACGTTATAATACTCTTTTGTATACATTTTAATTAATTTGTTTAACAGTTCTATCTGATTATTAGACAGGCTTCTGTCCGTGGACAGAACTGTTAACGACGACAGCGAACAAGAGGGAGAATGTGAGCAATGTGTGCTCAGGCGCTGCCGTTCTCAGCGCAGTCAAAATAAGTCACGAACGCATCGGCCAAACAGAAAAACTTATCGTCCGATGCCGATATTTGAAAAATGCCAAATATCTGTCAAATATATGCCAAAAATTGTCCCTCATATTCATCAAAAACAAAAATGGAGACATAATGGAAGGGAAAGGGGGCCAATTTTGGAGGATCTAAAAGTAGATATCTGAAGCTTATACATTTACAGTACATAAGCACTTGCATTAAATCTTCTGTTAAAACTTTGGTATTTGAGCTGCAAAGCTGTTTAAATTATTTAAATTTACACAAAAAAAATGACAGCAAGCAATTTTCCATACTAAAATCATTAACATGCAAATTGATTTCACAGGCCAATTAACTTCCATTGTAAAGGTCCATTTACATCAAGAAAGATAACTATAACAATAACTATATTAGCGTACACATGACATCAATCCGTTTAAGCACATGCTGCAGTTTTGTCATCTGCCACTTTATATGCTTAAGCGCTTTAGACCAGGATGGATTCTGGTTGGCTGTTGGTTGTTTTTATCATGCATTAGTTGATTAGTTGACACATAACAAAAAAAAAAAATTGTATTATTTTGAAAATGATTCCTACGATATCATTCCTTTGTATATGAGCAATATCACATGAGTAGTCTTGTGATATCGCTCTATGTGATATCACTCTATATCAGCATGGCTGTGATGATTACCTATGGCACTTGGCCTGCAGCCTCATGTCTATGGCCGAATCACAGCCATTATGATATCATGAGTATCATGATATCACATGAGTACTGATACTCATGAGTAGTGATATTGTTTTAATACAACAATTTGACAGCACAAGAGTGTAAATAAATAAGAAACAACCATGGAGTGTCTTAAAAAACATTTTGTATGCAGAACTACTTCCTTCCACCATGGACTAAAATTTGAAGTTGACAGTTTAACAGATGAGCCCAAACGATATCTTTGTCATACTATACTTTCATCTAAGGGTGATTTCCGATGACAGCGCTGCTCCGTGCATTTGTTGGCTGCGTCTTACAAGGTGTTGTTGAAAGAAAATATGATGTACTTGTTTACAACCCTGATTCATTCTCTTTCGATATAGAAGTCTTTACTGCGAACTCACTCATAAAAACAGTCTCGTCACCATCTAATGGAGTAACAATGTAACTAAACACAGACTGCTTCTAAAATATTATTAATAAATAATAATATTATCCAAATATTAAATACTGCTATTATTTATTTATATTATTGAATAATAATATTTAATAAACAACAACAGCCATCATGAAAGTTGCTAGGCAAGTTAAATGTACAAAGGCAGCGCTCTGATACACAGCATTAAAGTTACATAAAATATAAAGTTACAGAGCTATACAGAGCCAGCAGCAAATTGCAGAAGATCTGGCCGAGATGAGGCTGCTCTTGGCGGGTTCATGAGTGCTGATTGGCCGCTGACGCCCTGGAGCTCACGTCTCCGAAAACGTCAAAGCAAATTTTCAAATAGGTGTTGTCTTTATTAACAAACTGCATATTTGAAGTCTAAGCAACTACATTCTCACCTAAAAACTAGGGATGGGTCACGATTTTCGAATATTCAATTAGTTGATTTAATTATAGAATATCGAATAGGTTGTGCGATTATTGTCTTAAAATTTTCCCATGTTTTCCGTGCTGATGCGGTGGTGACGTGCTCATGTAAGCAGAGGGTGGCGTTGCCAATAACGCATCTAAAAGCTGTCAAAGACAACAGAAGAGCACATTGTCTCACGCGCACACTGTAGACTTGCGTGGCATAAAAAAAAAAGACTTATGGTTACAGTAACTTGGGACGATGTCAAATAAGAGTGCTGTGCGGCCCACAAACACCCCCGACTGGGTTAGAGGTGTGGCTGAATCTGTATTCAGAAAAGCGCAGAAAACAAATAACGCCTTCTACGGAGCCACTAAAGGGACATGGTTAGCCGCTTGCTAACAGTAGCCTGTTACATTACAGTACATAACATTTCACTTACCACATAAACAGAGTAAGGAGAGATGACTGATAGGATGATGGCGAATGATTTGCAGATCCTGAGCACCACTGACAAACATCTAATCTTGTCAAATGTGTGGTAAGTAGTACTGCCAAGTGCTGCTCCGTACGTGTGATCGCAAATCTCGAAAGTGAAAGTAAAAAAAAAACAAGCGTGCGTTCATAAGCGATTTCAATGCCCCGTGTATTAATAACGGCTCCCTGATGCCCGCAGTTAATATACAGTGTAATTACCCAACGATATAATTGCGACAGAAGATAATGAAGTATATTTTTCCTCCCATCTCGTATCTATTCCCTTTAAGGGATTCAATTTTTGAAATGGAAATGTCCTTATGAGCAGTTGATTATGCTAATCGACGGACTGTTATGTTAATAAGTGTTTATTATATTAATATGTTTCAGCACGTTACAATCATTATATGGCTTGAGTTAAGGTAGCCTATCTTCTGAATTAAAGCGTGAATCCCGTCTCTCTCCATCTCTCTCTGTTTATGGGTGTTTGTGGGGGAGGGGGGCGATTTTCGAATAATAATCGAATAATACCCAGCGATTTTCGAATATTATTTTTGCTTAGTATGCCCATCCCTACTAAAAACCTCTTAAAACTACATTCCTGACACGAAAACAGTATTATTTATAAAATTATAGTTGATTTTGGCATCTGCGATGACACTCGCTGTAAGAATTGCTGCAAGCAGAGTGATACAAACAGTGAAACCATTTCTGTGGCGATATTGGGTGAGCATCTCATGGTTGGTAAGTTAAAGTTATTGCCCTTGGTGTGAATGGGTCTTAAGTGATTTAGCTATTTGCTGCAATTAACATTATAATGCAAATATTCTCGATTAAGCTTAACTTGTACTGAAACCAGACTATTCCTTTAACTGATAACACTCCTTTCAACCCTTTTGAATGAACAAAGAGACTAGTTTCATGGCTTCACTTCATTTAAAGAATAGGTCCCTGCATGGGAGAAAAATCTACCTCATCATTCGCCTCCGTTTCTCCTAGCACCGTATGTCACGACACTATAACACATATCCAAGTCTGTGCTAAGCCGCACTCCGGGTTGGTCAACTATGACACGAATCAAAGCTCGGATCAAAAGGAACAGTATATCAGTGTGATGGATCATTATGTAAATGCTGCCTCTCCCTGCCTAAATATTGACAAATCAGCTCTGAGAAGCGAGGCTGCAAAAGTACACCAGCATCCACATGGGATCTCCCCTCCAGTCGCCTGACTGACACTTCATAGGAAATGTCTTCCATTTACAACCCATTATTTACTGCTCTCCCCATGATTGCTTCACACTGGCCCTGGCAGCAGCTGCCCCAAATTGTCCTCTGGGGTGAATTCTGAGCACACTCTTGCTCAAAAGATGGATTCATGCCATGCCAAAAACACTAACCAGATTACTTCTGTTACCCCGCTTCCCCAATTGCTGCCTCTATCCTAAAAGAGTACGAGAATCTAGGACTGTGCAAGACAGCTTGACTGATGGGGATAATACAGCGAGGCGCAAGTGTACGCAGCAGGACTCACTTCACCAGTGGTGTTCAGCAATTAACTGTTCTAATACAGGAAAATTGAGGCCCGTTCACACCTAGAATGATAACTATAATGATTACTTTATTACCTTCCACACCAACGACCCTTATCATTCTGTTTCTTATAAGCATGTTATAAGCAAGTTATGTCAACTGCTGCTGTAAATTCTTGAGTTCTTTAAAATACCCAAAAATGAACATTTGCTGAAAATTTACTCACCTTCAGGCTTTCCAAGATGAAATTGTTTCTTCACTGGAACAGATTTGGAAAAATGTATCATTACATCACTTGCTCACCAATGGATCCACTACAGTGAAAACAAAGCGACGGCGAGTCGTGCGCCTTCACACTAGAGTTTACGGTACGTTAAACACAGGTGCGTTGCACATCCATTCAGATGAACTGAAAAACAACACAGATCGCTTGGCGGAGAGTGAAACTCTGAAGCGCTCAGTCAGAGAGTGTTCGGCGAGTGAAAATATATCTGAGCTAAACTTA
Organism: Sinocyclocheilus anshuiensis; assembly: GCF_001515605.1. Classification (NCBI taxonomy): domain Eukaryota; kingdom Metazoa; phylum Chordata; class Actinopteri; order Cypriniformes; family Cyprinidae; genus Sinocyclocheilus; species Sinocyclocheilus anshuiensis. The sequence goes on along the minus strand of NW_015540838.1, from coordinate 1,037,052 downwards.
TACTTAGCCTCCAACTCACACACTGGCGAGTAAAATCTGAGAATTTATTAGCAATTGGCTAATATTAGACATAATTTAGTCGCCCAGAGTAAGATTTAGTCGCATATGCGAGTGATTTACTCGCAATGTAGAGGGTTGCTATGGAACATATTTTCTGCCTCGTTCTGTGACAAGAAGCCACATCAGATCACAAAAGAAAGCATTTGACTGGTGTTGTGGAGTAAAAAGGTTATAATGTTCTCTTTTGTTGGACAGGTTTAGAAATGTGAATACAAGGGAAGTTTAGCTTTAGGCATTTTAATTTAAGCAAGTTTAGCTTAGTTAACGGAAGGCTACCTGCTGCCATCAGAGCAAGTGTAATTGCTGCATTCACGCGCTCCTCGAATGCCCTCATTTCTCGAGCTGCGCTTAAGTCGGAATGTGAAAACAACATGGACACTCGCGTTACTACAACGATTTGTTGGATTTGTATTATTAGAGATTTCCGACTTGAGTTCACGTGCATTTTCTCAGTTGGGAAATCATTTTTCACGTGCGGTGCCGGTGATGATGCTTCTTACGTCCGTTTCAGAGAACCAGAGAACAAATATTTCAATCGATCGCTCAGGCATGGCAAAGGCACCTAAATCTGCGTTCTGAATCAGTTCTAGTACATACCGGTTACATAGGTACCGGTGCCATATTGGTACCGGGTTTCGGTACCCAACACTAATGCATAGAGGAAGTTAAAAAAAATCTCTTAATGATGGACTTGTTTATTAAAAACACACAGCTTTTTATTTCGCAAGACAATAATTAGTGGACTGGAGTCACATGGATTATTTGTGCATTATTGTGATGCTTTTATCAGCTGTTTGTACTGAAGGCTTCTAAAAGCATCCATTCCCTGCAGAGGATTCATAGGTGACAGGGCTCTACAGTGCGACTGAATACTACTTGCACCAGTGCGACTGACCCGATCATCATCATACTTGTAATTGCGCTCAGGGGAGCTTCAAAGATTTCTACGTGTTTTTGCAGCGTTGAGTAATGTATCACAGCCATATTGTCGAAAATGGTTTAAAACAAAGACACAGCAGAGCCGCTGCGCATCTCCATTCAAACACAGCGGTGTCTCGTTTATGAATGAACGGGCGTTTTTAAACTAATCTAGTAAGTCAGTGATTCATGATTACCCATTCATAAAGAATGAAAACCCATTCATACTTGATTCATTCCTGAATGAATCAGCTGTTCGAACGAATCAATTGAAAGAATGATTCAGTGATAAAAATCAGTGACTTGCCGCCACCTGCTGGCAGTTTTAGTTTAATTTTTAAAGTATCTTTTCAGTTATTTCAATCATTTAATATTTCTATATTCAAAATTTTATATTTAAAACATTAATATCATCATGAATTTATGGATTTAATTGCACTCATTCCACTTCTGAGCCTCATTAAATGTCTGAAAGTACACCAAGCCACATTTGTGTTCTTCTGTGCCACCTCTACAAATTAATTTTAATACTGATTTCATTTGATTGGTAACTTATATTCCTTATTCTACTTGTTCTTATTCTGTCGTTTTAATTAACATTTTTAAAAAGCTTATAAAATATAATTTTTTTAAGAATTTGACAAAAGATGACATACTTTTATTAAAGTTAGAGGAGTCAAATATCACCTCGTAATGGGAAGGCTACTTTTTGATAAAATTTTGGATTATTGATTAGAAGGTGCTCCTAAAATTTTGAACGTGCTCCTAAATTTTTTAAAGTAAAAGAAAAGCAAGCGTAGAGCCCGGGGTGAGCAATGTAAATTTCTCCAAATCTGTTGCGGTGAAGAAACAAACTCACCCACATTTTGGATGGCCTGAGGGTGAGTAAATGTTCATTTTTGGGTGAACTATTTCTTAAAAACTTTGTAGTTATAGTTATGGTCCATGGTGTGAGTGGGCCTAGCGATGTGACTGTCGAGCTATTCATCCACAAAACCCCTCTCTGATGTTAAAATCCGAGAGCAACTCAACACAGTCATGAATCTTCTTCAAATATGAAAATGTCAGGCACTGTGTTTGGGAAACAAGATTCAAAAGGCAGGATGAGGCTGAATTGAGTGCTACTTTTGCGACGAGAAGGATGTGCTGCGCTTTAACCTGTTTTCAAAAGCTGAGCCAGGCCTATACATTCGGCAAATACAATAGGCCGTCGTCTTCAGGGGTGAAAAATGAGCACAGCTGTGAGTCAGTGTGACACTGATTTTGTTCAACAGTTTACATAACTGCTCTGTGATACCCTTGAGAATACTCTCATGCCCTTTGGCCAGCAGAGAATGATTACTAATAGCTTTCTCCTACACCGTTAAGACTCCCACACACTCTTTTTGTAGCATGACGCTGAAATAACAAGATCATCAGAGAATAGCAAATTGAGAGTTATTCTAGCTGCTTCTAAGTTTCTGACAACTATGTGGACAAATACAGCAGCTACAAACAAGAACCTGTGGTCATGTCAGTGTAATAAATTCTTCATTAAAAGCCATCATGTTTTGTTAAATGGGTGACATCAGCTAAGGTCTGTGTATGACCAAATGCTCATGTGATAATCCCAGCCTGTTTGATTGTATTTTACTTTCTTTCAGCCTGCAAGATAAGCACATAACCCAAGGCAGATGGTGCTGAAAATCACTGTTAAGGAGCAACCATAAAGCTAAGCCATTGTGCTTAAGGTAAGTCTATTTGTGAGGAGAATGTCACAAGTCTGCAAAATAATTAAATTGGCAATTACGTCTCAATTGCATCTGTAGAGCAAGACCACACCACAAACTAATCTCCAATTTTCATTTTTAGCTAAGCATTTTTGTATTTACTAGAAATAATACATTATAATATAATTATATAAAACATGATATAACAAATTATTTTATATATTTTAATATGCGTTAAAAAAATTATAACTTTAGAAAAAGAACATTTGCATTTGACCTGGAAATTATATTAACTGTATTTTTTGTATTGGGTAGAAATAATATATTAATTATAATATAATAATTGCATAAAATATCAGCATTATTATTATTAATAGATTTTGCTTTACAAAAGGAACTACAGTAAATTATTCAGCTAGAATGTAAATTTACATACTTTTGCTAGAAAACAATAATATACATTGAAAACAGTAATGTTTTACAGCACTGTTTTGATGCTTTTAAAATGATCACAGGTCATTTTTGCAATTTCAGCAAAACTTTCTCAACCATCTAGAAAACACTATCTCAGTGACAATACAGCAGAACTTGTACAACACAGAAAACCAGTTTGCAAAGCATAAACATGGTTGTACAAGCTCAGTAGATGTAAATTAATTTGCAACAAAGCACTGGTCCAAAAGGGCAAGAGAGTGTTCTGTAAACTGGCCTGAAACCTTCTTGCACTGGCCTCGGTCCAGTGGGCCATTCCTTATTGAGCCCTGACAAGCACAAAAAAAGCCATGTATATTAACCAGTCAAGAAGCATGAAATAACAGTTTCACACATTAAATCATTTTAGCAAAACAGAACAGCTTGGCTGAGCTCTGTATAAGGGATTATCTAACGCATTGGAGAAAAAATACCACAAAAAACACTTCTGCCTCCTCCAATCACAAGCTGTTGAGAGTGCCATTTGGTCTTAGTGCAACACAGTGGCAGGTGGTCGTACAATTCAGCCTGTGTTTACAGAATGCTGAATGGACAAGAAAACAATGCCATGATTATGATCTTATTCAGTATATTTCCAATTAAGTGTGACTAGCCGGCTCAAGTTCTACATCCAATGACAAATCTTTATAACTGTGCCACACTTCACCTAAATCAAATTAGATGGTGGAAACTGGCTTAATGAAAACCACTCGCATCTATAAAAAACATTTGTTATTTTCCAAGGGCAAGAAGCAAAGTGCAGATCAAAACCTGGGTTTCACATTTGATTAATTAGCTGGTTTATTGATTCCCCATGTGTAAGCTAAACAATTTAAAGGGTTAGTTCACCCAAAAATGAAAATTCTGTCATTAATTACTAGGGATGTGCGCGACGACTAATTTGACTGTCGTTTAAACGAAAGTTTTGTATCCGACTAGTCGACTAGTCTAAAAGCAAGAAACCCCCAAAAGATGGTAAGAAAAAAAAAAACTCTGTGCGTGCGAGTAGCCTATATAATAGCCTATATTTGAATACTTAATCTATGAATCACACTGTCAAATCCCTCAATGAAAAAAACCCTCTGTGCGTGCGTGTAGCATAGCGTATATAATAGCCTATATTTGAAATACTTAATCTATGAATCACACTGTCAAATCCCTCAATGAATTCCGCTTGCCACACACTTGCCTCGCGTTATCATTTCATTTTAGGCGGTCGTTTAAAAAAATAAATAAAATAGTATAGTATAGTATACACTCACCGTCGGCCAAAGCATAGCTTATTTATTCAAATCAGCTGGGGAAATGCAGAACAATGGAAAATCAATCAATAGCCTGACAGAATTCTTCATCTTCATATAACGTTAGCCAACATATTAAAACA
>NW_015540838.1:1010664-1032407 GCF_001515605.1 Sinocyclocheilus anshuiensis | reverse complement strand
CCCATTTTACTTACTCAGACCATGCGTTATTTGTTCAGTGAAATTATCAACGTGGTCTGGTGAAAGACGGGACCCGAGGCGATTAACAATAAAATTCCTGCACTTGAACTGGGCCGCACTATGGTACAAGTGCAAGTCTCACGGGCCGCAAGCATATCGTTTACATATTACGTCACCAATACAAACCAACCAGAATTATAATAGCCTATTATAACCTAAATATTATATCTAATCGATTACGTTCATTGAAATAAATAATTATACTCACCATTAATAAAACACCTGATGCTGTTGGGAGCTGACCAATTTTGTGGCCTGTAGTGAATATGATTACGCATCGCTCCAGTAGAGTTATTGTAAGACAATTTGACATTACACAGTTTACATCAAACTTTTCCGTTTCCTTCTAATTCAAAATAATCCCACACCTTCTCATCTTTCGCATGGTCATTTTTGAACTCGCCGCAACTGACACGAAGAAAACGCATGTGAGGTCTGAGGTAAAAATTTAGTTTTCAGATAAACTTTTAAAAATAATCCTTCTTTCATCTTCGGAACACAAATTAAGATATTTTTGATGGAATCTGAGAGCTGTCTGACCCTGCATAGACCGCAATACAGATCCGGCTTGATGCAGCTGACACAGAACAGCATATGCTGTTTACATCCAACGGATATTCTCCAAAATGGCGCTACAGGGTGATGCAGAGGAGACGAATTGTTGAATAAAGTTTTTTTTTTTTTTTCACACAAAAAGTAGGAGATATTTGGAGATATTTAGCATTACATCACTTGCTCACCAGTGGGTCCTCTGTAAGTGAATGGGTGCCATTAGAACAACTCCAGCCCATCATGTTTGTAATAAATTCATCATTACAGTGTTTTATCTTCCAAACGTAGCTTCCACCTAAAATATCATTCCATAACGCATAATAATGCTACTTCCTGTGGAAGAAAAAAATCCATCCCATTGCTAAAAACATCTTAATGATGGATTTGATTCTTACAAATGCAGAGCTTTTCACTTTACAAGACATTAATTGATGGCCTGGAGTCGTGTGAATTAGGCTACTTGTGGATTATTGTGATGTTTTTATCAGCCGTTTGAACTCTCATTGAACTCTCATTCTGACAGCACCCATTCACTGCAGAGGATCCACTGGTGAGCAAGTGATGTAATGCTACATTTCTCCAAATCTGTTCTAATGAATAAAAAAACGTATCTACATTTTGGACGGCCTGAAGGTGAGCACATTTTCATTTTTGGATTATTCCCTTTAGTGTGTATCAATCAAATCATCTGCACAGTGTTTCTGCAAACATACAAAGTAACAGTCTCAACAAATAATAGAAACGCAATCAGTGTCAACCACCTGTTTACATCTTCACAGTCAGTCTACTTCATTTGTGTTTTCATCAATTCATCTCTTTTCAATCAGTCAAAGAACAAATTAGTATCATTTTTAAAACCGTTTGGATAACCAGTTCTAGCAACAAACTACACATACAAATGCCCATCTGAACCTTCATAACAACCACTATAAAAACGGGATTGATCTTTCAAAGCACATCTCTGACAAGTCAGACACTAAACAAACATGGTGTGTAAACATGGTCACCTCACCTCTCAGGACATATTTGACAATAAAACTATGTGGTCAAAAACCAGGCTTGATTTAGAAATCACAAGACAGGCGAGACTGATACTTCTGGGTAACCTCATAATCTTGCAATGACACTACCTTAGCAGATCAACATAAACGGTAAGAGAAATTAAAAATGCACAGTGAAGAAGCATGCGTGATTGTGCGCGCGCACAAGTTGCCAACAAAGCGCTCGTGACTCGGGTGCAAGACATAAAACACGAGCCAAACTATCAAGTTCAACCCTATCCGAACTCTCTAATAACCCATATGACCGGGTCTACTGTCCTTCCAATGACTTAATGTCGCGGTGTTATGATTGTATCAGCTCATGAATAAAACAGAGATGATCACTATGATCGTTGGCACACACACTGATGAGGATGATGATGCTAGCCTGCTAGCTAATGTCTCTTGTATTAATAAAACATAACACCTCCTCAACGACAGCTCACAGCGGCTGTGATTAACACACGGAGCTAATTACAAGAGCCATAAACTAATCCAATCATCTTCCGTAAACCGAGGAGACGGTCAAAGGCGGAACTTACCTGAAATCCTTCTCTACAACATCAGAAATTTTTTGTTTTGAGATGTTGTAACTGAGCAGCGGCGGTTAGCGAATGAGTCAAGTGCCGCTTCAAGTGTTTTGAAGTCGTTTTACACCTCTGGCACACCGATATTAATGATATGGCTGTCACTTATCAATATTTATGGTGGTGAGAAGTGTTGGTAACGGGTCAGTGTTGGGGCACAGTGTTGTCTTTCTCTCCCCCCACCCCCGAAAGCCGCTCTTCCTGCGAGAAGAATAATGTGCGCGTGAAAACGCTCTGCCCACTTTCCAGTGTCGTGCGCTGCCATAGGTTGAACGCGAGCAGAGCGTAAGACACGGACCAATCGGGTTGGTTATTTTGTGATTTAAAAAAGCGCGTGTTTTGAGTAGTTTTATGTCTACTACTGTCTAAACCAGTGATGGGCAAACTTGGCCCTTCCAGGCCACTTTCCTGCAGAGATTTGATCCAACCCTGATACGACTCACCTGCCTGTAGCCTTCTAGTAGTCTTGAAGACAATGATTAGCTGGTTCAGGTGTGTTTGATTAGGGTTGGAGCTAACCTCTGAAGGAAAGTGGCCTGGAAGGGCCAAGTTTGCCCACCCCTGGTCTAAACAGTGCTAGTACGATGGTAGTGAGGCGGATTTTGATTCACATAAGAGATTCAAATTTTTTAATCCGTTTGTGTTTTCTCTCATTTTAATCAAATCTAAACATGCACCATCCGGAAGTCTTTGATTGCTGCTTTTTCAGCGTCTCACGCATGAGCACCGATTTGGGCTGTAACTGTTTTTGTTGTTGTTTTGAATTTTCTTTAGTTTATGAGTGAGCCAGTTTAATTTGCTACAAATTATTTATTGAATTATTTATTTCATGTCTACAAATCTGATAGCTTTAAGCATTATTGTCCCAACAAATGCAAATATTTGTCCATCACATTATAATTTCTCCTCCACTGATGTACTTTTATCAAACTATAGAAAAACTACAATAATAGCATAAATAAAGAATTTCAGTAACGCCCTAACGATATTTTAATATGGTTATTATTGGTCATTTTTAAACAATTTTTAGGCCCCTTCTCACCTTGTTGTGAAGTTCTGTACGATTCGTACAAACTAACCTCCTTTTAGTAGGTCAGGTCCTGGTTCACTATTAAAGGGGTCATATGATGCTGCTAAAAATAACATTATTTTGTGTATTTGGTGTAATGAAATGTGTTTATGCGGTTTAAGGTTAAAAAACACATTATTTTCCACATACTGTACATTATTGTTTCTCCTCTATGCCCCGCCTTTCTGAAACGCGTAGATTTTTTTACAAAGCTCATCGATCTGAAAAGTGAGGTGTGCTCTGATTGGCCTCATGCATGTGATGGAAATGTTACGCCCCTTACCATATTGTGATGCCGTGTCCTGTATCGACGAGACAAAAACATTAAAACCCATTATAAACGAGGCATTTGTTGCATCCAGTGGGGACATAATTACGGATTATAATGACTTATACTGTCTTTTTACGTGTTGCGTTGCATCACGCCGCGTAAACATAAAACCATGTCTGCATTTGTGATCGGAGAAAAGACAAGCAACATGGCTACTCTTACACTGCTCAAAACTCGCATTTGAATCATCAGTGGAAAATTCTTTTTCGCTTTCACAACATGGCGGCTGCGGTGGCAGCAACAATAAAGTTACGCCTTCTTTCTTTGCGTGAACATTTGGGCGACGTTATGCAAATCTTCCCACATGGTGACATAGACATGTGGGGGCGTGTTTAAACGAGGAGTTTTAGTAGGGCATGGACCAGTCTTAACTTTTATAAAGAATATCTCTTTGGGTTTGAGACTTTAGTCTTTGCAACTTTAGGGATCTTATCTATTCATGAACAGCTTGTAACACTCCAAAGAGAAAGGAAAACGTGAAATTGCATCATATGACCCCCTTAAAGTGCCCCTATTAGGCCATTTCGAATATTGCATTTCATGCAGTGTGTAATGTAGCTGTATGTGAATGTAAACGATCTGCAAGTTGTAAAGCCGAAAGTGCAAGATAAAGTTATTGTCTACCAAAAAAAAGAATCGACTCTGAATAGCCGAAACGAGTCATCAGTAATTCGAATCCCACTTCCGTGACGGCTACAAATCATGGGTAATATATTTGCATAATTCCCGCCTATGTTGGCCCACCGCGAACAACTTGACTCCGCCCACAAACACGTCATTTTACTGACGACTGCTTCTCTAATCTCGGGGAGTTCAACGCGGGATTCACAAAACGCTTGCTCTTGAAATGGCTGCGTCCGAAAACTCTAAAATGCTGCCTTCGGAGGCAGCATTCCAAGGCAGGAAGGCATCAAGGCACGTCCAAATCCAAATTCTGCTTTACTTACTGTCTCCGGAGGGACCTTCTTCTGATCGAATTTTGAAGGCAGCATAGATGTATCCTTCGCTGCTATTGATATCCCACAATCCTGTGCGTTCCATTCCGTGACGGTTGAGCTAAAAAATAACGTTTGGTGGTCAGTTTGTGTGTAAATGTATATTTCTGACTTAACTTTTTGCACTTTTGATGTTATTTCTAGCGAGAAATCGGTATTATAGTAATTAAATATTCATTTAGTTATCACAAAAACTCGTTCTATTTTGTCGTAGATCATTAAACTGTTACGCTGCTTCAGAAGCCTGTCCGAAATCAGTTTCATGAGGTTCCTTCGTGCAAAAACGCTGCCTGCAAAGTCATTGCCTCGTAAGGCAGCAAGTCAGCGGTGCATTTCCACTGGCACGTAGCGAGCGTGTTTTCAATTAATTCCTATGGAAGTTGAGCTTAAACGCTCGCACGGTGTATTGTGGGATTGAAAGCGGCACAGAGAAAGCGTTGACAGCGGCTGAGAGCGTCAAAAAGATTGGGCATTCCTCGACTTTTATGCAAATGTCGAGCGAAAAACGCTGGGCGACAACCAATGGCTGTGAAAGGAAGAGGATGAAACTTTTCAGAGGCGTGCTCTACCCTAAATTTGACACGCCCCAAAGGCGTTGTAGCGTTGCCAGTGGCACTGAGCGCAGATTTGACGTAGTGGAAACGCACCGTAAAGTTTTCGGATGCAGCCATGGTACACAGTTATAGCAGTAGACCAATCACAACAGACTGGGCCATCTGACCAATCAGAGCAGACTAGGCTTACGGGAAGGAGGGGTTTAGAGAGACTGAATCATAGAACTGCTTCGAACGAATCGTTTGAGAATCGTTGGAAAATGAAGGGATATTAAATGCATATTTTTTGAGAAAACGAAAGCGTTTTGTGACCTTGCATGCATGTAAACCTATTGTAGGAGACTCCCAAAACAATATGGAACCTTAAAAATGGCATAATAGGGGCACTTTAATGTAATCTGTTTGGTTTGTTTCCGTTACGAAGGAGATATTAAACATAGCTACGTTTTCAGATGCATAATGGGAATAAGTAACATTTCATAAGCTTAAAGGTCCCATGGCATGAAAATTTCACTTTATGAGATTTTTTAACATTAATATGAGTTCCCCTAGCCTGCCTATGGTCCCCCAGTGGCTAGAAATGGCGATAGGTGTAAACCGAGCCCTGGGTATCCTGCTTTGCCTTTGAGAAAATTAAAGCTCAGATGGCCCAATCCAGAATCTTCCCTTTATGTCATCATACGGGGAAAGGTTACCTCCCCTTTCTCTGCTTTGCCCGCCCAGAGAATTTGGCCCGCCCATGAGAAAATGAGCTACTACCGTGTGAGGCGAGCGCAATATTTTTTTTTCCTCGAGAGACATCATGGCTTGCAAAAGAGCGAAGCATGGCAGTTGCCCCGCCTCTCTCCTCCTCATTAGCATTTAAAGCTACAGACACAGAAATGGCACGTCCTAAGGAAAGCTCATTGTGGGACTGGCTCGTAGTGGCTGAAATTCTGCACCAAGGCTGAATTTCGGGAAAGAGACTTCAGATACAGTACTAGGGACCACTTAGGCCTATATAAAAGCATCCAAAAAGCAGCATGTCATGGGACCTTTAAATCTGTTCACTTCTGTCTATGAGCAACATGACCTTGTATTTCCAGGATTCTCAAGCTTTAAACACCTAGCCGAGGAGGGACCACATTATTTTTGCAATGCTCTTTCAGAATGTACCCCTCTAGTGTGCTTTATAAGCACATACAGTGTGCGGCTCCCTGCTGTGTAAATGATTGGTTTATACTGTAGTCTTCCACACTTCGTGTTTCTCCGTCTCTGAAACGATGCTTCAGTCAGTCCCAGAGGATTCATTCAGCAGTGGGTCATTGAACATGACCGCTGAGCCCTGAATGCTCTACTTAACCTTCTGCTGTTCTGTCATGGATGTAATCACACAAAACAACATCATATCGTTTTACATTCTCAGTAACCATGTGTATTTTTAGTATGTACATTCACTTGGTGCATTTAACAACATGGGTATATTAATTGTGCTTTGGAAAAACTGACACAATCCTGTTTTGCATTTTAATAGATGTTAGGTGAAAATGTGCTGCTGTTTTGCATTTTATACAGTACACACGTTCAAGGGAAATGAACAGGATCCAGATCTTATCTCATTTTCTATTAGCATTCAAACTGAACTGAAATGCAAAGAAAAGAAAGATATATAAACGATAATGGTGAGGATATAGATTTGAATATTTAGAATAAGTTGAGTATAAAAATTATTTTGATTCATTTAGTGATTCCTAAAGCCATCTGCAGATACATCATTTCGTCAGTAGGTGGCGACTCCCCTGAGCGAGTCAATTAATTAATAATAATATATTATATAATTACATTATATAATTATAATGTAATAATGATTTATTTTTAAACTTTATATAATGTTTAAATAATAAATTATTCTAAATAAAATAATAATTACAATTAAATAAAAAATTTTAAAATAATTAAACAATAAAAAAAAAATTTATTTAGTCAACACGACCAATTCTTTTAAAAAAAGAATCTAGTATTATAATTACACAAGTATATACAAATAGAAAAATAATTATTTATTTAGTTAGCACATCAAAAATATACCTTTTTTTATACAGTCTATGGTCTAAAGCCATTTTCTTAGATTTCAGGGGCCGAGGGTGTCACCACCTGCTATATTACAAGCACAAGCATATTACAAGTGCAGCATTGTCTAACAAAGAAAAGGAAGCTGGGAAAAATAAATGGACACACTGTGGCATCATAGTGCTGGAGGGAAAAAAACAGACTGAAGTCTAACTGTTTTGTGTTACGGTGTAATGATCACAGCTGGCTGTTTTCTCCTCTCATTATGATAAAGGTATCAAGAGGCTCGCGCCAAGATATTGTGTGGGAAATGGATGGCTTGTTATTCTATAGTGACATGACAGGCTGAATGAACAATAAAAATGCGGGAAGAGGGAGAATTTTTGTCCGAGGGTCTTGATTGGAAGAGAAGGAGCGTGCCGTGATTGATTTCAGCGGGAGAGGGCGAGGAAGGAAAGTGGATTCAGGAGGTGTCTGTAATCAGAGAGACAAAGCCAAACGTACAAGTGTGGTTAAGAGACAGGTTCTGTGCGAGAAAAAGAAACGGCACACCTCCTCTTCCCTTTGTCATTTGAAATATGCAAGCTCTTGATACAGAATACCATACCTCGATCATTCCTGCCAGCACAAGACAGATGGCCTGAATCTCATTTCCACTGCAGTGCTACCTTGTCTTGGCAGCTCATCTGAAACTATGCTATTAGTAATCCCTTACATACTGTGTGTCAAGGTATAATGTACATTACAGGTTTTATGGCACCTTTAATCTGGCAAATTCCCTGTTTTGTTTTGTTTTAAACCAAAGGACTGATGACACTGAATGAAGGCATGGGGTAGTGTGTTGTGGGAGCTTTGAGGAGTGAAATATAATGAGGATCTGGATTACAGGAGACAATAAAGTACAGTGTGATTTGATTATCGAATTGTGGGCGGATTCATGCTCCCAAAGGAACAGTGATGGCAAAGAAAAACCAGAAGAAAATATGTATGCATGCATTTGTGTGCTATATCTGCCTTATCATGTTTAACTTAAATTGTTTGTATGTTAAAACTGTGATATTTGTTACTACCGTCATCAAAATAGGAACTAAACAAAACAAGATATTCTAAAAGTTTATTAAACTATTACACACCCTGCAGGGATGAATTAGGAACTGTTGCATATTTATGATTTTGGGTGGAGCTACTGTATGACATCACTGCACGTGAGTGAAAGACTTCATTGAAAGTAAAACTAAACAGATGCCTCTTCAAGCTAAATAGTTATTCAGTGACTCCGAATCTTGTGATCGCAGGCGATATTTACTCAGAGGTAAGTGTTGGAAATGTAAGAGCTTAGTTACTAGTTTAAAACTCTGAAATAGTATCAGAATGCTATTACTGATGTAACTTAACTAGCTGTAAAGCGAAGTTTGATGTGTGCTCTCGTGTCACAACTTAAAGACTTTAGAAACAGAAAGTACGTGAATTGCAGGCACAATGAACATAGTCAAATAAAAACAAGTAAAAATCATAAATACATTAAACTAATTTAAAATACAGTACAGGTAATTTAATGGTGTTTACTATACAGGTTTTGCAGTAAGAAATATTTTGTGGACTAAAATTAAAAACACGCACCCTTGTTGTATTTAGAAAGGATTTTGTGTTATGAAATAATGTTGTAATGTTCTATTGCAAATTCCCAGAAACACATATTCAGTTTCAGAATCGTTATTTCTTCTACAGAGATGACAATGAAGTACTTTGTACTTTGATTTAAAAAATAGCAATTGTTAGTTTATCTTTCTACATATAAGTATGTTTTTCAACAAAATTATCTATTTGTTTTGTTACCTTTATCATTGTATGAGATTAAACACAAGCATGGATATGATCATGAATTGACTTTGTTTTTCGAAAGTGATCATTTACAAGTTGACCCACAAGTTCGAACAACTTACAAGAGTGAATGATAATGGTGCGTTTCCACTGGCACGTAGCGAGCGAAGCGGAGCCAGCGTTTTCAATTCATTCCTATGGAAATTGAGCTTAAACGCTCGCGCGGTGTATTATGGGATTGAAAGCGGCGCGGAGAAAGCGTTGACAGCGGCTGAGAGCGTCAAAAAGATTGGGCATTCCTCGACTTTTATGCAAATGTCGAGCGAAAAACGCTGGGCGACAACCAATGGCTGTGAAAGGAAGAGGATGAAACTTTTCAGAGGCGTGCTCTACCCTAAATTTGACACGCCCCAAAGGCGTTGTAGCGTTGCCAGTGGCACTGAGCGCAGATTTGACGTAGTGGAAACGCACCGTAAAGTTTTCGGATGCAGCCATGGTACACAGTTATAGCAGTAGACCAATCACAACAGACTGGGCCATCTGACCAATCAGAGCAGACTAGGCTTACGGGAAGGAGGGGTTTAGAGAGACTGAATCATAGAACTGCTTCGAACGAATCGTTTGAGAATCGTTGGAAAATGAAGGGATATTAAATGCATATTTTTTGAGAAAACGAAAGCGTTTTGTGACCTTGCATGCATGTAAACCTATTGTAGGAGACTCCCAAAACAATATGGAACCTTAAAAATGGCATAATAGGGGCACTTTAATGTAATCTGTTTGGTTTGTTTCCGTTACGAAGGAGATATTAAACATAGCTACGTTTTCAGATGCATAATGGGAATAAGTAACATTTCATAAGCCTATATAAAAGCATCCAAAAAGCAGCATGTCATGGGACCTTTAAATCTGTTCACTTCTGTCTATGAGCAACATGACCTTGTATTTCCAGGATTCTCAAGCTTTAAACACCTAGCCGAGGAGGGACCACATTATTTTTGCAATGCTCTTTCAGAATGTACCCCTCTAGTGTGCTTTATAAGCACATACAGTGTGCGGCTCCCTGCTGTGTAAATGATTGGTTTATACTGTAGTCTTCCACACTTCGTGTTTCTCCGTCTCTGAAACGATGCTTCAGTCAGTCCCAGAGGATTCATTCAGCAGTGGGTCATTGAACATGACCGCTGAGCCCTGAATGCTCTACTTAACCTTCTGCTGTTCTGTCATGGATGTAATCACACAAAACAACATCATATCGTTTTACATTCTCAGTAACCATGTGTATTTTTAGTATGTACATTCACTTGGTGCATTTAACAACATGGGTATATTAATTGTGCTTTGGAAAAACTGACACAATCCTGTTTTGCATTTTAATAGATGTTAGGTGAAAATGTGCTGCTGTTTTGCATTTTATACAGTACACACGTTCAAGGGAAATGAACAGGATCCAGATCTTATCTCATTTTCTATTAGCATTCAAACTGAACTGAAATGCAAAGAAAAGAAAGATATATAAACGATAATGGTGATGATATAGATTTGAATATTTAGAATAAGTTGAGTATAAAAATTATTTTGATTCATTTAGTGATTCCTAAAGCCATCTGCAGATACATCATTTCGTCAGTAGGTGGCGACTCCCCTGAGCGAGTCAATTAATTAATAATAATATATTATATAATTACATTATATAATTATAATGTAATAATGATTTATTTTTAAACTTTATATAATGTTTAAATAATAAATTATTCTAAATAAAATAATAATTACAATTAAATAAAAAATTTTAAAATAATTAAACAATAAAAAAAAAATTTATTTAGTCAACACGACCAATTCTTTTAAAAAAAGAATCTAGTATTATAATTACACAAGTATATACAAATAGAAAAATAATTATTTATTTAGTTAGCACATCAAAAATATACCTTTTTTTATACAGTCTATGGTCTAAAGCCATTTTCTTAGATTTCAGGGGCCGAGGGTGTCACCACCTGCTATATTACAAGCACAAGCATATTACAAGTGCAGCATTGTCTAACAAAGAAAAGGAAGCTGGGAAAAATAAATGGACACACTGTGGCATCATAGTGCTGGAGGGAAAAAAACAGACTGAAGTCTAACTGTTTTGTGTTACGGTGTAATGATCACAGCTGGCTGTTTTCTCCTCTCATTATGATAAAGGTATCAAGAGGCTCGCGCCAAGATATTGTGTGGGAAATGGATGGCTTGTTATTCTATAGTGACATGACAGGCTGAATGAACAATAAAAATGCGGGAAGAGGGAGAATTTTTGTCCGAGGGTCTTGATTGGAAGAGAAGGAGCGTGCCGTGATTGATTTCAGCGGGAGAGGGCGAGGAAGGAAAGTGGATTCAGGAGGTGTCTGTAATCAGAGAGACAAAGCCAAACGTACAAGTGTGGTTAAGAGACAGGTTCTGTGCGAGAAAAAGAAACGGCACACCTCCTCTTCCCTTTGTCATTTGAAATATGCAAGCTCTTGATACAGAATACCATACCTCGATCATTCCTGCCAGCACAAGACAGATGGCCTGAATCTCATTTCCACTGCAGTGCTACCTTGTCTTGGCAGCTCATCTGAAACTATGCTATTAGTAATCCCTTACATACTGTGTGTCAAGGTATAATGTACATTACAGGTTTTATGGCACCTTTAATCTGGCAAATTCCCTGTTTTGTTTTGTTTTAAACCAAAGGACTGATGACACTGAATGAAGGCATGGGGTAGTGTGTTGTGGGAGCTTTGAGGAGTGAAATATAATGAGGATCTGGATTACAGGAGACAATAAAGCACAGTGTGATTTGATTGTTATCGAATTGTGAGTGGATTCATGCTCCCAAAGGAACAGTGATGGCAACGAAAAACCAGAAGAAAATATGTATGCAAGTTCACGTACGATGCAGATGTGAATTATTCAATTAATACATCATAATCAAATAAAACCATAAGCCCTAATAATCATAATGCATTCAAATTCAAAGCCACGATGTTCTTTCATCATCCCAGAGCATGCAGATTTTTTGAAAATATGTAGTGCAGTCAAAGCTGAATATGAATTAGCTAACCAACCTTGTTGCTGGTAAATTTGTATATTTTTATGCATTAAAATATTAAATCAAAAGATCTATTATTACATTTTGCTATTTTATAGTGTGCCTATAAATAGAAAATGCTTAAAGGGATAGTTCACCCAAAAATTTAAATTCTGTCATCTATCATTTACTCACCCTCAAGTTGTTCCAAATCTGTATGAGTTTCCTTCTTCTGTTGAACACAAAAGAAGATATTTTGAAGAATGTTGGTTACTAAACAGTTGACGGGAGCCATTGACTTCCACAGTATGAAAAAAATACTATGATGATGAAATGATGACAGAACTGTACTGAAACAGTTGCTTAGTCAGTAAAATGTTTTGCTTTAACAGGTCAGTTATCTAAAAAAAAAGAAGAAGAGCACAAATGTTTTTGGCACATGGTACATACATGGCAGCCAAGGAAAGAGTTGACATAATAGCCCAGATTGTGCATTACACTAAAACAACGACAGAGGGCAGTGTGGAATAAAACACGATCTCTACACAAACGTTTCTGTGGTTTAACTCCTAACGTTTCTTTCTCAAAACATTTAAGTATACATATATACCGCAATAAAAGAATCGCCTGAGGACCAAATTAATCACTCGTGGAAACAGGAGATGGCAAATCCGAGCACAAGTACTCAAATCCATGTCTGTCCGACTGTTGACCTGCATCATACTGATTACACTGAATTATGACTGGTTTAACCACTGGGTGGCGCTTCTGTCTTTGCTGATCCAGGGTTTGTTTCATATTACAGTCATGTCCTGTTTGCCCATTGTGGGTATAGGATTAAAACCTGCTTAGTGACAGTTAACGTTGTTAAGAACGATGTACAAACAAGTCTTTCTCAGGCTTCTGTAATGTATTCTGGAATAACACGTTTTTTTTTCAAAGACAACATTTTCACAATACTGATAAATGTTTATAATGAAACAAATTTCATGATTTAATTTTTTATTTTGAATACTTGTGATAAGTGTGCTCTAAGTCTTAAGATTAAGGTTCATGTAAGATCTTTCGATGAATTTCCATGACTTTTTTCCATAACATTTTCAGATTTGAGTAATTTCCATTATTATTCAAGCTGTTTGTGACAGATTAGGTTTTGAGAGTTTGCACTAAGGGCAACTGTCTTGCTCTTTTCTTTTCTTTTTATTTGATTAATTTCCTTGACATTTCCAGCTTTTCCATGACTGAGCACTAACCAGGTCACCTGGAACTCATACTCTTGTTTGAGTACCACTTCAGGTTCTGACCTGTTCTTTCAAACCCAACTCAACAAGGATTTTAGTTTTAGTAGAAGAGATCAAAAGTTACCCGATTGCTTGTCAGAAATGCTTTCTGTGCAGGATGACCCATTGGATACTAAATTGCAGATATGGTCTCCCTGTTGTTGTTTTGCTGAAAGCAAGAGAATGATTTCTGCCATCAGACTGTAACCTTACCCAGCCCAACTCCATAACCATTAGGTTACCTCCACCCTCTACTAATGGATTTGAAAGGGCTTTTCAGTTCACTTTCACTATATAGCTTTATCTGAATGAATGAATAATTGATGTTTTACTGTATGAACTGATAACGTAAGTGCATAAAAACAAAAATAAAAAAATGTAGTAAACTATTTCATTTGACTATTTTTTTATGGTGTGTGTGTATATATAATTTCAAAATCGAAATATTTATATATATAATTTAGATGTGGAAAATTATATATATTTTTTACTTTTACTTGTGTTTGTATATAATTATATTATATAATATTAATGTAATTAATAATAAATAAGTAGATAAATATATATAAACTTCACCCACACTCTTCCATTTTAATAGGGATCATTTATTTATTATGCCACGCATATAGAACTAACACTTCTCAAAAGCAACACAATGCACATACTCATGCTGCACACGGCAGCACAGTGAACAGCTTTAGATCTTTGCTAAAATACTCAGTGGAGCACCAGAATCACTACAACTCACAAGCAGCTAAACAAAGTTCTCTCACACAACACAGAGACACAATTAAAGGACTGATGCTATTTGGATACCAAAGCATAGATGGGGATGGGGACAGGGGCTGTCACGGAGAGCAGTGTTCTGTGCCATTGATTATAGATCTGGACCTTTGAATTCACTGTTTCCATCTAGTCTCCATTCTACAGGAGCTGGCGTTGCGTGGCGTTATGTGTGGGAGAGTAAGCACAATGAACACACTAAGACTGATGACGGGTTGCCGCTTCAGATGGGCTTCCTGAAGTTCTTGCCAGCAAAACGAGCCTTGTCACCAAGCTCCTCCTCAATCCTGCCGATGTCAAACAATGCCAAAATCAGTCTTGGACTTTCACTCACTTTAAACAACTCAAGATGTGCAGACTGGTACTTAATGTGATGTTGTAGAGTTGTAATGATTAGTAAGAAGAAACTATGCAGGAAAAAAAGAAATCATGCATCTTGAATGGAGCTTTAGTAAATAAATGAACATTAATGAGTTGAACTTACAATGCCATTTAAACATTTGAGGTTAGTAGGATTTTTAAGTCTCTAATGCTCACCAAGGCTTCATTTATTTGATCCATAATACAACAAAAATGTAATATTGTAAATTATTACAGTAACACAGTAATATTATGAAACATTATTACAATTTAAAAGAACTGTGTTCTATTTGAATATATTTTAAAATGTCATTTATTCCTGTGATGGCAAACCTACATTTTTAGCAGCCATTTCTCCAGTCTTCAGTGTCACATGATCTTTCGGAAATCATTCTAATATGCTGATTTGGTGCTCAGTGAACATTTCGTATTATTATTAATGTTGAAAACAGTGTGCCACTTAATATTTTTGTGGAAACTGTGAATAAAGTTCAAAAGAACAGAATTTATTTGAAATCTTTTGTAACATTATACAGCAAATGCCACTTTTGATCTATTTAATGTATCCTTGTTGAATATTGATTTATTAAAAAAAATTCTGACCCCAAACTTTTAAACTGTAGTGTATTTTATGTGAGAAGAATGACAGTTGAGGGCAATGAGTGAGCATTTGGTTGCTTGAGACAATAGTCAAATATAGTGTACAGTTGTTATGCAAAATTTTGCAAAATTTGACTGCATAATGCAACAACTGACCAATCAGAATCAAGTATTCAAGACAGAGAGCTAGTTTAATGATGTAGAAATGCAACCGCTCACCTCAGCAGCTGATTATACTTGGCCAGGCGCTCAGAGCGGCAGGGAGCACCAGTCTTGATCTGAGAGGGAAAAAAAGACAATATACTTTGTAATTCCCTACATAGCATTGGTCAACCTTAGATAAGATGGTGCTTGGCAAGCTTTGTACCTGGCCAGTGCAGAGTCCGACCACAAGGTCAGCGATGAAGGTGTCCTCTGTCTCTCCAGAACGGTGGCTGACCATCACACCCCATCCATTAGACTGGGCCATCTTACAGCTAAACAAAGGAAGACGGACACAAAACACATTACATATAAAACCACATGAACCTGAATTTTAGTTAGTTCTTCTATAAAAAAAATACATGTCCATAGTGTGAGACATCAGCAATACATACGCCTGAAGGGACTCGGTGACGGATCCGATCTGGTTGACTTTGAGCAGCAGGCAGTTGCAGGCCTTGTCAGACACGGCTTTAGCGATGCGCTTGGGGTTGGTCACAGTGAGGTCATCACCCACTACCTGGATTTTAGTGCTGGCTGTGAAGTTGGTCCAGGCCTCCCAGTCATCCTGGTCAAAAGGATCCTCAATGGAGACCACTGAGAAGTAAAAGATAAAACTTTATCGATTTGAGCTGGATTTAAAGTATCCACCTGGTGAAGCATTAATGCATGTAATAAATAATATGTATTATATGTAATATAATATATATATATATATATATATTACATGCATGTAATAATAATAAACATTAACTGGTTTGACTGGATTTTTTTAAAGTTTTTTTTTTAAGTTTTCATTTAAATGCAGCTGAACTGTGTGAAATGTTTATTTCACTGAGAATTGTTTTGATTTCATATGATAAATATTTTAATGTTATTTTATTTGGTAATATTTATATTAATATTTAGCTGTTTAAATAAAGGATTGTTCAATTGCAGATTAGTTTATGCTGTCTTGCATTGTGAAATTTTACTGATTTCTGGAATTAGGGTCAGGGTTAGGTCTAACCCTAACTTAACAGCTAACAAGAATGAACTGTTGCTAGAATGTACGCTACTGTTCAAAAGTTTGGGATGGTATGATTTTGAAAAATGTCTCTTATGCTCACAAAGGCTGTATTTGTTTTAATCAAACATACAGTAAAAACAGTAATACTGTGAAATATTAATACAATTTAAAATTAATGTTATCTATTTGAATATATTTTAAAATGTAATTTATTCCTGTGATGGCAAAGCTGAACTTTCAGCAGTCATTACTCCAGTCTTCTGCATCACATGATCCTTCAGAAATCATTCTAATATGCTGATTTGCTGCTCAAGAAACATTTCTTATTATTATCAGTGTTGTGGAAACTGTGATACATTTTTCAAGGATTCTCTGATGAATAGATCATCCAAAAGAACAGCAATTTTTTTGAAGTAGAAATCTTTTGTAACATTATAAATGTTGCTGAATAAAAGTATATAATGTAATAATTATATAAAATGTAATAAGTATATTAAAAGTATTAAATGTTGTTGCTGAAAACAAAAAAAAGTACTGGCCTCAAACTTTTGAACAATAGTGTAACCTGCAATGTTTTTTTTATTAAGAGATTAATAAATACACCACATATTAATGCACTAGGGTGTATTTATATACAGTGTTATTCTCTAGTGAACTGCTGACCGGCCTCAAGGGGGTTAAATCACCCCTGTTAAGACTCTCACCCCCACAGAAGGGTTTCATTTACTGCTGGATCTCTTCAGACACCTGTCTTTTTTAGGAGATCTAAAGATACCCGACACACATGAGGGAAGAATTTGTGTTTGGGTAAACACACTTAGATTAGGAAAATTTGTTTTTGGTAACACTTTACACTAAGGTTTAGCATAAGTTAATGCACTATGATCCTTAGTTAACAAATAACAATTATTATTATTAATTACATTTGTCTAATGTTTATAACTTGTATACCTAGATGCTCTGACTTCAGATTTGCACTAAGCAGTTGTCACTGGCCGTCTGAGGATCACAGTAGAGCAGTGTTTCTCAGCCCTGGTCCTGGGCGCATTACAACAGTGAGCGCAAGCTAGATTAAATTGATTATTACGTTTTAAATATGGTTATTTTTCTTACAAAAATGCATCGATTCGCTACAGGACGACTTTGTTCACCCCCCACCCCGGAGCTGTGCGAGACACTTTTTATTAAGGATGGGCGCTTTTTATTTAACTTCTTTTGGACTGATGCACTGCAATACCCACTGAGTGCCATTAAACAGTTTGTAAGAGCAAAGACAATTTTTAATATAACTCCGACTGAAGAAAGTCATATACACCTACTCCGACTGGATTCGTCTGAAAGAAGAAAGTCATATACACCTAGGATGACTTGAGGATGAGTAATTTATGGGATAATTTTCATTTTTGGGTGAACTAAACCTTTAATCATATTAATATGCTTACACTTGTTTTCAGTGCCATCCATATCAAGCATCAGCTTATCAATCTTCTCCTGCTCCAAGACTGACACGTTCTGTTGAAGCACAAAAGATTGATTACTGACAACATCAAATATTTTTCAAGGAGAATGACATTCCCACAAAACTTCATTTAGAAGAAATTAGAACAAATGCAATGTTATGGCATTCAAAGTATTGTGAGGTTAGGGGGAGGTTTTCATCTTTAGATAACTGTCTTTAGAAATGACAAAACGCTAATATGAATTCAAATGTTAGTTAATATTCACAACAAGACACTTACCACTTCAAATAATGGTCCAAAACTTATCTAATTCTCTCAAATAGTCTTTCAGTACCTCTCTTGTATATTATGAATAACCACAACTCAACAACAGTATACATTATCATGTTAGTCAAAGAACAAATATTCCTACCTGGCTAACCAGAGCAGGTGCAATTGATTTATTGATATGCTCAACAGCTTTTGAGACACCTGCAGGGACACAAGCAGACCATCACTGATCCAGGCCAAGGAGTGGATGAACATGCAGAGCAGACATGACTAGATGATCACAGAGCAATTGAGTGCTTTATTGTCAATGAGAAAATCTGTGATCATCTACAAATACCTGCTATGGTTAGTCGTCAAAGCAAACCCAAAGGCTCATGCTGCTTCTGTGCTATATCAAAAGGGGTTAAGTTCCTCACTTCAGTTAATACACACGCTAATTTACCTGATTACACAAAGCAGGGGCCAAGAATTCATTTACATATTTAACAGCTCTTTTCACCCCTGACAGATGAGAAAAGATGGCAGAGGAGAGAGGATGAGAGGAGAAAAGAAAAACGCTGCAGTGCAGATGGATACCATTGGAAAAAAACTCTGGAAATTATGGATTTCACAGAAATAAAGAAATTAATATAATAAATGCAATACATTCTTAATTTTATTCAGATTTTTCTCTGGATGTTATTATGATATGAAATATACATTTGATATGTATATTTGTAAAACATTACAAATCAAGCATGATTCAAAAGGAATTTTCACAGAAAATTTAATTAGATTTTTATACACTACTGTTAAAAGATTTGTGGTCAATAAGATTTTTTTAATGTTTCTGAAAAATTCTCTTATGCTTTTTGTTTGATCAAAAATACAATAAAACAGCCCTGTAAAAATATTTTTCTATTTGGAAATTTTTTTTAAATAAAATAAAATGTAATTTATTCCTGTGATGGCAAAGCTGAATCGTCAGCATCATTACTCCAGTCTTCAGTGTCACATGATCCTTCAGAAATCATTCTAAAATGTTAATATGCTCACAGAACATTTCTTCATGAGTCTTTGATGAATAGAAAGTTTTAAAAATATAAATATAAAATGTCTTTCCCGTCACATTTGAACAATTTAATTTGTCTTTGTTGAATAAAAGTAATTTTTCCAAAAAAAAAAAACCCATCTTACAGACCCCCAAAATGTGATTAGTAGTGTATATTTTTTCATTCTCGTATTATTAATAGGTCTAATACAATACATTTCAAAAACACTTGATTTGATTTGTCAAGCAATAATATATAAAACTCTCAAACAATTTTAAACTTTAATATCTCAAAAAGAATAGTGATGCTTTGAAATATTAATTTTACAAACTGAATATCTGAAATACAAACCTTTGCCCAGATAACGTGTCTTGTCATTGTCACGGAGTTCAAGGGCTTCATAGATGCCAGTAGAAGCACCACTGGGCACTGCAGCTCTGAAGAGACCTATGGAAAAATAAATACAAGGAAACCCGTCAATGGTTATAAATATGTACAAACAACCCTGCTAATTTTACAGAAATCTGTTTCCAGAATTTCCTACTAGAACCAATCACAACTGGTCTACCATATAAGGAATTGTAGGACACACCCCCTCACTGCAGAAGAGATTAGGCAACAGAATCACAATGTATACAATCTCTGCATACCAGCAGCAGACTACATGTCAATATATAGTATATAATATCTTTTAAAAATATGTAATTAATTAAACAATTGATAAGCATGGTACCGCAACATAGGAAGTGACGTTAAGGGGGTTTCCTCTTGTGATGTAACCAACTAAGAGGGACACCCCCGATTGAGGTTGGCATACCTGCACTACATGATGGCACATTTCAACTCAGAGTGTGGCAAATCTGCACATGCATATTCAATCAGCTCGGCTGAGTGAATGTAAGTCGATTGCCAGAGTGTGCAGATGAAAACGGATTTAAAGCTTAACCAGAAATTCATCAACTGTTACACAGTGTGTCTACCTAACCAATCATTTCTTCCAAGCAATGGTAGAGAATCCAAACCTACAAAATAGCAATAACTGAGTGCAAAAATGGCTAGTTTTGATCTTTGTAACACATCTGGGTTCATATACTGATCCAATCATTTATATCAAATGCTTTGTCAATCCAATGAAACCAATTCTTAGAAATTGTGCACTATTAAAACAACTCAAAGCTATGCTTTAGGCTGTATTTTTCCAGCCCTCATACCAATCAAAACACATTCATTAAGCTCTGCTCAAATACACACAGACACATTAGATTTGGGTGAGTTGTCTCCACTTGTTTTCATACATCTGGGACTGAGGGGAAAAATACAGAAACATTAATAAACATTCTACACAGTCCCTATAAAACACCACATTCATCACCTTCATACACTAACCTGGCAGAGTGTGCCAACTCCCTCTCTCTGTTCCGTACAATCTGGCAGAAGAGACATTCTACATATTTGATCTCTTGCCAGCCTCAATCTTTCAAAATGGTCATTCACTAAACATAATTAAAATTGCACCGCCTTGTGATACATTTGTGTGTAGGGCACAAGACAAAAAGCAAGTTACAAAATCAAGTATTTGCTTTTATACACTGTTGCAAATGAGCAAAACACTAATGAATGGATGAAATATATATATATATATATATATAATTACTTTCTGTGTTCTTGTGCAAACTGCCATACTGTAGCAATGCAGTCCAACTGGATTGTATTACTTCGGCTATTTATAACCACCTACCACCTGATACGTCGACTCTGAGCTATTGGACACCAACATGAGGGCCTGAATAGGCAGAGAGCAGCTCAGAAGCTCACCCATGTGAAACTGCCACAGCATTCAGGACTGTACGCCCCAATAACACAACATACAATGTCAATAACTGTCGCTTTGTATTGATGTTGAACTTGTAATGGACTGTTCTGCGGTTGTAGAGACAGTGGTAATGGACGATGCTTTTTATCTCAGAAATGGTCCCATTTTTGCACTTGCTAGCTCATTACAAAATGGATTAAACCTCCTGAAAGAATCATCAGATCAATATACATTTAATGTGATTCTAAATAAATAATAAAGTAAATAAAGTAAATAATACAATGAAAAACAATTACATTTTGAAGTACTTTTAAAATTTTTCAGCATTACATACTAGAGCCCGACCAATATATAATTTTGCCGATATTATCGGCCGATATGAGCCTGTCGCCGAATATATCGGTATCGGCGAATATGCCGCCGATATGAATTTTTTTTTTACAGAACATAAAACACAGATAAAATGCTTGAAATGGTGTAATTACTTAGTTTGTCCAGCAGAGCATGCTCCATTGTTTGCTACTGGCGACCTGGATGAATCGCTTTAAAGCTTAAGTCTATTGAAAACCATTGAAACTTTGAACGGCCATATCTCTGTAACGGCGCGGCAAATCCACACCAAATTCGGGGGATCTTTTCAGCTCGAGGAACCCTCTCGAATGCGAATCGAGTGTACGTCTAGAGGCCCGCTTTCGAATGAGACCACCCCCGCGTCGATAGCCCCCGGGGTTCGGGAGTTACGGGTGGATAAATTTGCGGTCCGGCGCCAACCGATCAAGCGATCCCGAGGGGCTACTGACACGCGGAGGGTGGCGTTCGA
>NW_015540838.1:996057-1010609 GCF_001515605.1 Sinocyclocheilus anshuiensis | reverse complement strand
ACTATAATATACACAAAGAATATCGGCCGATATATCGATATCGCCTTTTTTACCCCCCTAATATTGGTATCGGCCCCAAAAATCCCATATCGTTCGGGCTCTATTACATACCTTTCTTGGTGTAGAGATCAACCTCCACAGTGGGGTTTCCACGGGAGTCAAAGATTTCACGAGCGTGGATCTTCAGGATGGACATGTTGCAGTTTCTGAACAGAAAAATAAAAAGCGTAAAAAAACATGAGTAGCTGATTTTATTTATCTGAAACAACCGATATTGGATATTTAATTGTTCAAGCTCATTTACCCTATTTTTACATTTAGATTACATTAAGTCTTAAAGTTATTCTTTGAAATGCTAATAAATTTAATAACATGGTTTAATCTAATCATTAGCAAATCTCAAAATAAATACCCATTTTTTTATTCTGAACATTATGTGTTGATGATGCATAGACTCACGTCACAGTTTTCAGTATTTTATTTTTAATTAATTTAGACAAAATATAATTTTATTATTTTTATATAATTAAGTTTATCATTTCAAAGAAAAGTATTTCTTGTAAAAAATATTTAGATAATTATGCTTTATGATAACATATAAATATAAATTGTACTTCTTGCCATACCTAATCACACTGAATGCCTTATAGTAATTTCCCCACCAGGAAATGACTCAACTACTCCATGACTTGGTTTGGAGTAGTTGAGTCATTTCCTGGTGGGGAAATTACTATAAGGTTCTACACTGTTTCACCGCATTTCATCAGCATCCACTCTTTATATGATTTGGAGTTTCAGTTAATGCAGTCACCAAAGGACTCACAGTAATCCACCCCAATATGACAGTCAACCTGAGCAATAGGCACCAGAAGTTGAGAATAAAGTAACTTTATGACTTGCAGATAACTATTTCCCACTTCAGCCAAGAAAAGCTGAGCCTTTCAGCTGCCGGCACCTGTTCACCTAAAATGCAGCTGTACTGGACATTTAGAAATGTGTAGCGACAATCAAATCCTCTCTAGCATGATGCCTGTGAAGGTCTGAATTAATCTGGGGCACTATTCATATGAATGAATTACTTGGATGTTCTTTAGAATAATATGTTTTCTGAAGCTTTTGTGTAATAAAACCAAGGATTTTTTTTTTTGCTCATATAGAAAAACAACAATTTCTCAAAAACCCCTTTTTTCATTGTCAGACCAGGATTTCACAAAAAAAAAAAAAACCTTTCCCATGGATATCACAAGACCCATTTCCTCATCATCACCATTTCCTGCCCTGTCAACATTATGTGGTAACATATAAAACAAAAAAATCACATACACTTCACTTGGACCAATGGAAAATCCTGTAGCCTTAAATGTCTGTTGAAACTTCCCACTGGCCACAACACAGTGGGTTGGGTTAACTGAGACAGACAGTAACAAGTGACTGGCCTTATGTCTGCAGTGGACAGAGAATGTGTTGCTCTCAATTTTAACAGACATATATATTGAGAATTACATTAAAATTAGCTTCAAATTCAAGATTTTAAACATCTGTGATGACCACATAAAATATGTCACATTAACAATCAAATATAGTTCATTCAGTACATTTAAAAGCTACAAAATAAATAACAGCAATGTCTCCGGTTACAGGTCTTTCCAATATCCGGTGTCAACCCGGGACTTGTTTTAGTTTGCTGATAAAATCCCGTGTACAGCAGCTGTAACCGAAGACGAATACTTTCTACACTAAACGTCATTTTACATTTTTGAATGAACGTATTTCGCTCATGAGAACATCTGCTTCTTAAAAACAACTCTGCGTGACATAAATGTTGCAATGTAAAAATTATTAGATAATAGTAACTGTACACTCATATTCTACAGGACGTCACCGCACGACAGCATCGCCTTCATACAGTATTGCATAACTCGGTCGAACATCACGACCACTGATCTAGCACATTTAGTACATCTTATTTTTCATGACAAATATCATTAACTGCTAAAATATAAAAGCTACAACATACGCCCTGCATTCACCTTACCGTATCTGGCCTAGCCAGCGCAAGGACAGTCGAGAGCTGACCGTGGTGCAGAAAGCAGAGAAGGCAGAAGGCTGCTGCTCTCGCGCACTGTTAAGTGAGGAAGCGGGCAGCGCTAGCGCGTTTCTCGTGCTCTGATTGGTCAGACGCGCCTCACGCGGCACGCTAACGATATTGCATGGCAAACTGCACGTTTTCAACCGGCGGGACTCCGCCTTCGACAAGGATGCGGACATTTTAATTCAGTGATTAAAATTGTATTTATTTTATTTCAATGCTGTTAATGACATGAACTTGACGTTATCTGGAATATTATTAGTGTATCTTGTGTTTAAAGCTTTTTGACTCCAATATTTTCGTATTTTATGCTGGAAACTGGTGCATAGTCGAGTACGTGCAAAGCATCACCCACTAGCAGTGATGCGTCACAGTGAGTGTGCACATGGGTGGACAGACACTGATTGGACATGGCAGATTTTATGTCATTTTAAACTCAGTTTACACTGTGATCTAGAAAATTATGTACATTCGATTGCACACTGGTTTCAAAGGGTATATTGTTATTAGTATTTATAAATATGTTGATGACACGATCTCTTATAGAAATATTGTTTGAATATATTAAACTGGTGTTTTTCAAATGATACTTTAATTCATTTGATAGCTGAGAGTTTTTTTAGTCAATGCATTCATCTTTATAAAATAGAAAATCACGTTTTTTTCAAGTGTATTTAGAAGGTTATGTTTTATTTTTTTTTGTATATAATAGCATATCATAATATATGCAAGTGGGCACTGTATGAAAGCATTATCATTTACATTTACAAATACATTCTCAATGTCATCTCTCCATCTCAAACGCACACGATGGACCAAGTGATGCTGTGCGCTTTCTAGCTTCGACTATGGCAGCCTCACTCAGTGAATGACCTTGAGCAAGATTACTAGTGCGCCATTTTATGGCTGATAATAGGACTGGCACTTCAAACGTTTTTAGTGAGAGTGAAAGTGACATGACGTGTGGCCAAGTATGGTGTCCCATACTCGGAATGTGTGCTCTGCATTTAACCCATCCAAGTGCACACACACAGCAGTGAGTAGTGAACACACACTCACACACCATGAACACACACCCAGAGCAGTGGGCAGACATTTTTGTTGCACCACCCGGGGAGCAGTTGGGGCCTTGCTCAAGGGTCTCACCTCAGTTGTGGTATTGAGGGTGGAAGAAAGCGCTGGTCATTCACTCCCCCCACATACAATCCACGGTACCGAGACTCAAACCCACAACCTTTGGGTAACAAGTCCGAGTCTCTAACCATTAGGCCATGACTAAGAGATGGTGGTTCAAGTCCTCAGACATGCAGTACATCATTTGTATAGTTCTGTGATTTTCATGGTTATAAACTACAGCGTTATCCTTTTATATAAAAAGTATTTTTGTTTGAATTTGTCTTTTTACAGAATATAGGCTACTGGAGATTTCAACAACAGTAATATTGTGAAATATAACTGATATATTTTTTTAAATATATTTTAAAAAGGAATTTATTCCTGCGATGGCAAAGCAGAAATCTCAACACCCAGCCTTCAGTGTCACACGATCCTTCACAAATAATTATATTATGCTGATTTGGTGCTTAAGGAACATTTCTTATTATTATCAGTGTTGTGCAATGTTAACAGTTAATGCCTAATATTTTTGTCAAAAACCATGATACAATTTTTAGGATTCTTTGAAAGTTCAAAAGAACAGCATTTATTTGAAATGTAAACATTTTGTAACATTAAAATGTATTCACTGTCACTTTTGATCAATTGAATGCATCATTGCTGAGTAAAAGTATTAATTTCTTTAAAAAAAAAAAATCTTACTGACCCCAAACTTTTGAATGGTAGTATGTCTATAGGATTTGGATGCTTGTCATTATCTTTTGGAATTCCATTCTGTGACTATATAGATTGACTTGGAATAGTGTTCAATAGCATTTAACCAATTCTCTCATTACTCTAAGTTACATTGAAATTGAGTTTTTATTTCAAACCACTGAAGATTGACAAGGCTTGAGGCAATTAGAACAAAAACATCTGTTGTCTTATTAGTGCTGCAAAATACAGCAAAATTAGACATTTCTAAATTCTCCTTCTAATTGCACGAATCAACCGACAAAAAAACACATTGGTCAGACAATTATCATTTGTACAAGGACATTAACCTAGTTTCTTACTTTATGTCTTTGAATGGTAGCACGCTATGTTCTTCAATATTTTTATCTGTGTACCTTTATCTGTCCATGTTCCCTTATTTTCCTGTTCTGTGTGCCCTTGCTAGATTTATAGATTTGGATGAATGTTGTATTTTGTCATTTTCTTTTAGGAACTGTCAGCTTTGATATCATGTATAATGTATAATATGCCTAGTGTGGCTGATGCTCCCTTGATGCTATAATCTAAAAACAAACTGAAAATTGCTCCACAAATATACACAAAAATACCACATAGCCTACTGTCAGTTAGATTTAGTTGTACCATTGATGTTAAAATCCATAAAAAAGTAACGATGTCAGATTAAGATAGGAATTTTTACCTTTTTGATCTTGACAAAAAACATTCCCACAGCAGAGCCAGTAGATTTGTGCTCCTTATATCACTCTGAATTTATGTAAAAGGTACATCTTGATCTTAACATATTTTTCCTCATTACAACTGTGCTGCTATTATGCTTTTTGCAAACTACAGACATGTTTTCACAGAGTTCTGTACAGTACTATGCAAAGCGCTTGACATGACCAAGTGGAGCACCTTTACTTAATTATCAGCTACTAAACTCTAGAGACTTCAAAGTAACCTTTGACCTCTGTGGTTTCTCTCTCCAGACTCCATCACTCTAAGTACCTCATTTAATCAGTGGCTGGCCTGTTTGATGTTGATTTCACATCCGATAATTAAAATAACAGTGTTGAGACATCAAAACACTTTGATATTTTTGTACCCTTTTCCTAATTTGTGCACTGTTTTACTTCATCTTCATGTGTACCAAACAGCATATAGGCCTATCCATTTTGAGTTTTGTTAAGAGTATTATACCATTGAGTGTTTTATAATAAAAAATATCACAGTATCCATTGTAAGATTTATAATATTTTTAAAGCACTGTTTGTATTGTTTGTCACTGCAGTCCCCCTTATGTTGTCCCCCAGTTTCTTCTTTAAATTTCCGCTCCACTATAACTTGTAAAAACATGTTGTGACAGCGATCAAAACTGTTATTAGTGTCTAGAGCTGTTAAACATATTTATTCATGAGTACATATTTACTCTTCATTTAGCATAAGACCTAGATTTAGCCAGCAACTTGACGAAACAAGTCTGAGTGATCTGAGTTGCTATCCATGTTTCCATGTTAATGGTTTTAATTTCCCTAGAAAATGCAAAGCAGTATATATATATATATATATATATATGCGTTATTTGATAAGACAGCGATCAAAACTGTTATTAGTGTCTAGAGCTGTTAAACATATTTATTCATGAGTACATATTTACTCTTCATTTAGCATAAGACCTAGATTTAGCCAGCAACTTGACGAAACAAGTCTGAGTGATCTGAGTTGCTATCCATGTTTCCATGTTAATGGTTTTAATTTCCCTAGAAAATGCAAAGCAGTATATATATATATATATATATATATATGCGTTATTTGATAAAATGAAATAGTCACGTTATGTAATACTGATTTGCAGAAAATTATTTCCTTAAACCACCTGCTACATTGTTATTATTTTATGACTTAAAATAAATCAGCTTTTATTAGTCTTCATCTCATGTCATCATTTAAACAGTTTGACATGTTAACGTTACACCTTTATAGATAAGCAAAGTCTCTATATATTCAAATTCAAATATTATCTAAAAAGGTGCAACCTTAAGAGTAAACATGAAAAAAAAGGAGGAATCGACTGAACAAAGCCAGATGGACCTGTTAGTGAATCTTGAGAACTACAGCTGCTTCAAACATTTATTTGCCAATACGTCAAAGCTTCTCTAAATGGCCATGTTACTACACGCCCTTGCCATTCTGGCTACAGTCTTGTGTACACTTCCACAACTCTTACCCTGCGTATGCAAATCTTTTTGACGTCATTCTACCTTCATAGTAAACCGTTGCAATCAATGTCACTCTCAGCACCTCTGTACAATCCTGTGAACGAGACTGTTAGAGCATACATCACACTCAGAGAGTCTGTGCACTTTGAGAATGCAGCTGTGTGTAGTCCTGTTATTCACCGGATTGCTGAATTTCGCATCAGCTGGAATAGATGGAGAGAAATGGACATATTCAGGCAAGTGCTTCCTTTTCTAAACAAATATTCACACCATTAATCTTACTAGTTCCAATGCCCACGTAATAAGTTTGTAAGGCAATGTTCAATCATTTACGTTTACAGTTAGTTTTAACATTAAACATTTAGCTTTATATTAAATCGTTTGTATACACTCTTAAAAATAAAGGTGCTTCAAAAGGTTCTTCAAGCGATGCCATAGAAGAACCATTTTTGATTCCACAAAGAACCATTCAATCAAAGGTTATTTAAAGAACCATCTATTTCTTACCTTTTTGTAATCTGAAGAACCTTCTTTCGCCACAAAGAACCTTTTGTCAAACAGAAAGGTGCTTCAGATGTTAAAGGTTCTTTATGGAACCATTTAAACAAAAAGGTTCTTCTATGGCATCGTGAAGCACCTTTATTTTTAAGAGTGTAGCCTCGCTACTGGTCTTACTGTAGCAGCTGTACAAAGTTTTATTTGTCAAATGACAATGAACTGCGTTGTTCTCACTTACCAGTAGTTATCAGAAAAAGGATACACAGATATTAAAATAAATAATAAAATTGAGAATAGAAAAGATAGTAAGCTGGCATGCAAAGAAAGATAATAATGAAAGATAAGATGATCTAACCTCGTTTAAAAAGATGACTATGTAAACAAGTACGAATTTAATGGTTTTTTTTAATTTTTCGCCACAAAGAACCTTTTGTGAAACAGAAAGGTTCTTCAGATGTTAAAGGTTCTTTATGGAACCATTTAAACAAAAAGGTTCTTCTATGGCATCGTGAAGCACCTTTATTTTTAAGAGTGTAGCCTCGCTACTGGTCTTACTGTAGCAGCTGTACAAAGTTTTATTTGTCAAATGACAATGAACTGCGTTGTTCTCACTTACCAGTAGTTATCAGAAAAAGGATACACAGATATTAAAATAAATAATAAAATTGAGAATAGAAAAGATAGTAAGCTGGCATGCAAAGAAAGATAATAATGAAAGATAAGATGATCTAACCTCGTTTAAAAAGATGACTATGTAAACAAGTACGAATTTAATGGTTTTTTTTAATGCTTTATTAATTCAATGCCACAAGAACATGAGGTATTACATATTCACATGATCAAATTAAGATTATTAGCTGCCAGAGAAAGAAAAAATGTTTAAAAAGGAAGAAAATTACATAAAGTTCAATTCTTTCAGAGCATTACATGTTTTCAATGCTTTTTTGTTTTTTGTTGTTCTAAGAGATTTACATATAATTTAAAGTCATTTATAAAATGTGCAAAATTTGGTTTACATTGAGCCCACTTCTTCTTATGTATATGGAATTTTCCTAACAGAATAAACAGATGTATAATATGTTGTTCTTTACAATTCAAATGTTCGTTTTCTGTATAAAAAAGTACATCAAATATACAAATTTCTATAGTACGAGTTTAATGATTTTCAGTGGAATTAACGCATGAGTGACGTAGGCTACTGTTGCTATGGTTACCTTTTCACGCGACAGCGACTTTTACGTTAGCGAAAATTCGCGTTGCTATTTCCTTTAAATCCTAGTAAAAAAAAACGTGTGTGTACCCCCACCAACACCAAATATTATAATCGGCTAAGTTTTATTGTGAAATTTGTGGCGCTCTGATTAAATGCCTTTCGTTGTTTCATACAGAAGGAGAACTGGATCAGAAAAACTGGGCAGAAAAGTTTCCCGAGTGCGGCCTTCAACAAACAGTCTCCCATTGACATACAGCGGCGCAAAGTGCGTTACAATAAGCGACTGCTACAGCTCGAGCTGACAGGCTATGAGGACATGCACGGCAGCTTTCGCATGAAGAACAATGGACATTCTGGTATGGATTCTCATATTAGAACCATTTCAAATAAATGGACAATTCTTTATTATTATCATTTTTTAATTAATATAGACCACCTGCTATTGTTATGTGGCTCTTTTATATATATAGCCTACGTTGATCTTTGTCGCCCCCTTTTGTTTTAAAGTGGCCAAAAATTTGTATCTATTTTGTAGTAATGGTATCTTTATAGTATCTGTCTTTATTTAATACATGCTTCCCGTCTTACTACTTCAGTCTGTGTAACTTAATCTTTACAGGGTAGCTTAGCTTTCCATGAATGTAGCCCACTATCTTGTTTGTTTTTGACAGTGGAAATTCAGCTGCCACAGACTATGATGATTACCAAGGGGTTTCCAGACCGCTACACTGCTGTCCAGATGCATCTGCACTGGGGAGGCTGGGACTTGGAAGCCAGTGGATCAGAGCACACAGTGGATGGCATCCGCTACATGGCAGAAGTATTTACATAATTAATTTTAGCCCAACAAATGAATGCATAAAAACATTTAGAGACATCCTAGATGTAAATAAAGCAATGCTGTTAAGTGACTGTAGGGCTGAGGGCTTATCCATTCAAGTGATGCTGGACATGTGCCTGAAATCTTACTACAGTATGTCAGGTTCTATTTTAGACAAACATGTAGTTATCATTGTTCTATTATAAATTGTATTGTTTTATAAATAATATTCCTGCGTTTAAGTTGCTCAAGAGTGTTGAGAAACTTTAATTTAGCAATACGGAAGGACTTGTTCAACCCAATATGTTTTGAACTTCACATTACTTAATTTGAAGTGTAATTTCTAGCACCTTCCTGTTTGGCTTCTTGTGTAACAGCTGCATGTGGTTCACTATAACTCTGATAAGTACAGCAGCTTCCACGAGGCCAAAGATAAACAAGACGGTCTTGCAGTTTTAGCCTTTTTTTATGAGGTAAGACTGGCTGTAACCATCTTTTTCATCCTCTTTGAAATTAGAATATTATTTTTATTTTTTATGATTATTTTTATTTTGGTGCAGTGCTGCCATCTAATGGGATTAAGGCAAAGCAAATTATCCTCAAAGAAAAACAATGAAAATGAAAAATTCAAATGACTGTCTAATAGTGTGTTCACGAAACCTCTGCATAATGCTTTATCTGAAAATGTTTACACTTGAGTGGCTTGATCAACTTCACATTGACCTAGTTAGTAATAGCTAGCAACATCATGCCACTACCTCCTTCAGTTTCAACTCACTGTTAAAAAAATAATACAATATAAAACTTATATATAATATTGTATATGTTTTGAAAAGTATATTTATATATATAATATTTTTACATCTTTTTTAAGACTTTTTAATACATTTTATATTATATTTATCTTTTATGTAATAATAAAAATATAATGTTTATAGTAAAATATAATGTTTGCCTTGTAGCGGTATACAGTATTTGATATACGGATACTTTGTGTTTAGGATGGGCATTTTGAGAACACATACTACAGTGATTTCATTGCAAACCTGGCAAACATCAAGTATGCAGGTAATCCAAAATAGTTTGGATGACCATCGCAAAAATATTTCATTCTATGCAGCCTTTTTTTTCTCTCTTTGCAGGTCAGGCCATGAATATCACTAACTTGAACGTACGCTCCATGCTTCCAGAGAACCTCAGTCACTTTTTCAGATATCAGGGCTCTCTCACCACACCGCCGTGCCATGAGAGCATTCTGTGGACAGTATTTAATACACCCATCACCCTCTCTCACACTCAGGTGCCTCCAAAAGTTCTCATGAAAAAGTTTTCAATCTTTTTTTTGCTTTTCCTTTAACTTTTAATGTGGTGACCTTCAGATCAGGAAATTGGAGAGCACATTAATGGACCATGAAAATAAGACCCTGTGGAACGACTACCGCATGGCCCAGCCTCTGAATGACAGAGTGGTGGAGTCCTCTTTCCTCCCACGCCTGGGCAAAGGAGGTTAGGGCAGAGCTTCATCCTTTCCAGCAGCTATGAAAAACGCTCTTTGTTAGGCCTGCAGTGCCTGAGCATATTCTCCCTCTCTCCTCTTTGGTTTCTTGCAGGAATTTGCCGTCAAGAAGAGATTGAAGCTAAGCTTAAAAGGATTGAGAGCCTTATTGTGTCACTGGACAAAAAAACGGTTCCAGGTATAACTTTTGATGAGAAATGTCAAGATTACAGGGAAATCTCAAAAGGGTAGTAAACCCCAAAATAAAAATTCTTCATGTCTTTAAAAAACATGTATGACTTTCTTCTGTGAAACAGAAAAGGAGTTATTTGTAACAGAATGTACATGCTGCTTTTTCTATACAATGAAAGGGAATGGTGGCCAAAGTTGTCAAGCAAAATTTTCAATGAATAGAGACTTAAATAGTGACTGTTCCTCATTCAAACTACCATATGGCTACAGAAACGTTTGAAAATTTTAGTAATTTTGCTTATTTTATTTTGTTATTTTTCTGTTTATTTTTTCTTTTCATTTTTTCTTATTTTTATTTTAATTTCAGTCATTTTAGTATTTATTTCAATTAGTTGAAAAGGCAATTTTATTTTATTGTATTTTATTATTTTATTTAAATTAATGACTTTTTTTTTTTTTATGTAATAATTTTAGTTTTATTTATCAAAAACAACACTGGTCAAAAGCTTTGGAAAATACTGTATACTTTTAAAATGTTTGTATGGTGTTTCATCCTTTTTAGAGCTGGACACAATCGGTTCACCATACACTTTCATTATATGAAAAAGCAGCTCAGACATGCATTCAACTTGTTTCATGAAAAAATGTCAAACACGAGGGTGAGTAAATAACAGAATTTTTATTTTTGGGCAAACTATCCCTTTAAATGTGATGTGTCATTCTCGGTATACATGGTTAATCTGTCTCTGAATTAAAATAAGCTTTGACATTGATATTTGGTCTTTTCAAGGACCATTGTTTACAAGTACAGGTGATAATTTATTTGCAGTGTGTCCAACTGTAGTTTTAGAACCGTAGACATTCAAATATACTATGACAACTAATGTAAACAAGTGAGATTCTATTTATCGACTTATGTCAACTTTCCTTCTCAAGGCCTGCAACATATATCGCCACTGGTCCTCTGCTTCCCAAAAAAGAATTTGGAGAGTTATGCCTTGGTAGTCTTATCCCACCCCATGAACCTCCAGTCCTTTACAGCCTGCATGAACGTCCGTATACCGGCCTTACAAGACCTCACCGTGCTTTCTTACTCCACATCACACGACAATGAGCTCATGATCACTTTGGGCTCTGAAGTGGGTCTCTGGATCGGAGATGAGTTTGTGAATTTACCATTTGAACGTCAATCCCACGACTGGACAAACTACTGTTTTACCTGGGCATCACACACAGGAGGGGCTGAACTGTGGGTGAACGGACTGGTCGGGGTAGAGCGGTACATTCGGGCAGGATACACCATTCCAGCTGGAGGAACCCTCATTTTGGGGAAGGACCAGGATGGCTTTTTAGGGATCTCAGTCAGTGATGCTTTTGCAGGGCACATGACCGATGTAAATGTGTGGGATTATGTGCTGACTGCGGCAGAGATTAGGGAGCAAATGTTGTGTGATAATGGCAAGGTGAAAGGGAATGTCCTGAGCTGGGGAATCACTCCGCTCAGTCTGTATGGAGGAGTTCAGCTGCAGGCTGAGCAGGTTTGCCACTGAGAGAGAAAGAGATTGCCACAGGCTAAGAACTTCTTTAAACGAATGACAATATCAGCAATATTGGCTCTGCTAACTTGAACTGTATACTCACCCAGGGGAATAACTGCAGTTGAGAAAGATATATTCTATTCAATCTGTATTTGAAATAAAAGCATTTAAATGTATTTTGACCCAATTGAATAATGTGAATCATATCTGAAGAATTTTAATAAACAATATTTGCATTCTTAACCTTCTTAAATCTCTTAATTTATTATACAGTATGTACAAACTGTATATAAAATGCAGTTTGTACATACTGTATAATACCTTGAATATTTATGAAGGGCATGTTTCTAGTTTCTGAAGAAAAAAATAATATCACAATGACAAAAAAAAAAACATTTTAAAGTAATAAAATCTTTAATTATTACTTCTTAGAAAAGGAATTAAGCTGTGAAGCACCTTCATTAAAATACATAAATATTTGAAAAATGTTTGTCCAAATCAACCCAAATCAAAGTCATATGATGCAACAAACATAGAAACATGCAAAAAACATAAAACAGAAAATTATATTATATAAAGGACACCTGCAGACCCTTAAGCTCAAGAAGTCTCTTAAAAGATCATTTGACCTTTATAACATGGCATTATTGTAAAATATGCAATGAAAGTTATTATAAATAATTATAAATGCTAAAGAAAATTTGTACACAATACTTCTTACCATAAAAATATTTTAAAACATTTTTAGTTATAAGGAAAATATATTACTTTGCACTCGATGATTACATCAGTTGTCATTCAGTTAAATCTTTTGTTGAACTTTGTATAAAAGTTTTTCAAAACCATATGAAAATAATATGAATACAAGAACTTGGGACATGCATTTTAAACCTGATTTTTAAAATATGTTTTTCCTTTCTTGGACATTCTTGTATATCAATACCCCAAATACAGATGACAATGAAAAGGCTCAATATTTTGATGTTATAATACAGGACCTGTTCTTGCTTTCAAAACCCCGGTAGATGCTGAAAAATAAAGTGCATTAAAACAGTTCAAAGCATTGCAGACAAACACAAGAACATGTCCTATGTAAACGACCCCTTATCCATTCAGAGAAACGTGTTTTTAATTTCCTGTTCGTTGCTTTCCCCTCCAGTCTCTTTGATCTCAGAGTCCCCAGCCTCCACCACAATATCCACCCTGTTTCTATGAGCAAAAAGCTTGCTGGTCTCCAGAAAGGTCTTGTTTTTGGTCTCTGGGATGACCACCCCGATGTAGATAAGTGTGGCAAGACAGATGCAGGCAAAAATGATGAAGCTGTAAGCACCCAGGCCTCTCTGTAGACACAAATGAGCAAACTCAAGTCCTCTTTAACATTTTGCTTTGATGATTCAGTGAGTTTCATAACTGTAAAAGGATTTGCACTGATTCCATTAATTACTCACTTAGCTTGTTTCTTCATCGGAACAGATTTGGAGAAATGTAGCATTACATCACTCAGATGCTCTGCAGTGAATGGGTGCCACAGAATGCGAGTGCAAACAGCTGTAGAAAACATCACAATAATCCACAAGTCGTGTGGAGTCATATGGATTGGTTGTGGATTATGGTTTTTATCAGCTGTTTGAAATCTTTCTGACGGCACCCATTTACAGCAGAGGATCCACTGAGCAAGTGATGTAATGCTAAATGTGTCCAAATCTGTATCTGATGAAGAAACAAACTCATCCACATCTTGGATCACCTGAGGGTGAGTACATTTCCAGTATATTTTCATTTTTGGGTGAACTATTTCTTTAATAACTTAACAAAAGTATCAATTGCAATACTGTGACTCTTTGTTAGTGTTGCATTTGACCTCTGACCTCTAGAAAGGGGAAGACCAGGCCGACTGTGAAGTTTGAGAGCCAGTGAACTGTGCCAGCCACCATGAACGCTGGTGGTCTAGAAGACTGCCGGAACATCTCTGTGGTGATTACATTAGGAATAGGACCTGCAGAGGGATGCAGAAAAAGCTGTCAAATCTGGCTATTCTATCATCAAACACATCATCTTTTTATAGGCAGTGAGAAAAGAGACTGAAACACTGTGCTGCTTTTACAATCTGTTTTACTGCCACTTTAAAGCACGTCTCCTGCATTCACTCCAGGGTTTTAATGTAAAATCCCAGAAAATGCAGCATAAATCTATTGTCATTCCCCACCAAGAAATACAACAAATGAAAGGGAGGGAGTGAATTCATTGAGATGCAGCAAACCCCCCTGTGCATCTGCAATATGCCCCTATGGGATTGGCGTGAACTCACTTGGGCCAATAGCATGTCCAATGACGTAAATAATGACACAGACGATGCTGACATAGGGCATCCAGTCCAGTGAAGTCTGTGGGTGGAAAGTGCTGCATTTATTACACCATTTATAGCCTTGCATTTCACATAGACCCAAGAGGCAAATTCATCAGGCCAGCACATTCACAGATCTAAAATGAAAATCTCTGCTGGGACTGATATTTTACAATGCTTATAACACCTGTCTGTCTGTAAACAAGAATTTACTACAACCATAATGGGCCACATAAGGAAACCCCCTTATTTAGTTAAAGTGAATCTGATTAGTCATAATAATCAGCTCTAATCTGAATAGGGTTCAAAAATCA
>NW_015540838.1:985857-995520 GCF_001515605.1 Sinocyclocheilus anshuiensis | reverse complement strand
ATATATATATATATATCAGCTGTTAATTATTATGTTTAACCAATAAATGACTAACATTAAAATATTACTATGACATTACTTAAAAATATTTCAATTTTAATTTTAATATTAAAATAATACTTTGTCTAAATATACTATCAGTTTGTTTAAATATATTAAAAAATAAAACACAAATATTTGAATCCTTTGCACTTATGTTACAATACAGATAAACCATTAATAATTACGTTAAGGTCAATAACCAATAAATGACCTATATTAAAATATTACTATGACATCATTTAAACAATAATATTTTAATTTTAAATAAATATCTAAATAATGTCATAATCATATTAAAAATATTACTGACATTATTTAGACAATAATATTTTAATTTTAATTATAAATATAAATATCAGTCTTAATATACTGATATTAAGCTTCTCTTAGAAAAATAAATAAATAATTTTTAACACTACAAGTGAATTTAGGCATCACAACATTCTAAATGTACAGTATAAATGTGGAAATTCACTTTGAAATTAGCTAAAGATTACATTTAACTGTATTATTATATAATTAATGCTTTCAGATAAATTGACAAGATGATGGCAAAGATAATGTAAAATCAGGGCAAATAAGCACACACAATAGAATGTATATCAGTCTGTGTATATCTAATTATAAATCTAATATCTAATAATTCTAAATATTTGTAATATTTCCAGATTTTATTCGTCCATCTCTAGTTTGTATTTAAATGAATACAGTGTTGTTATACCTGGAAGTAGAGTGCTATGGTCAGGAGAACACAGGCTCCACAGCAGACACCAAAGCCGATCAGTAGCAACAACTTTCTACCAGATTTCTCCACTATGAACACCTACACAAGCAGAAAATCATATTCTTTACACTCATATTTCTTTGTGAAGTAAATGAGCTCCTCATAAGGGGTATCAAACTATGAAGTTAATAAGTTTAATAAGTCAAAAAACAACAACAACAAGACGAGACAATAAGTGGCTTACAGCTGCTATTGTCATGAAGACATTAACTGCTCCTGTTCCAACCGTCACATACTGAACATGATCTTCAGCCACTCCTGCTGAGCTATAGATGCTGTCAGCATAGTAATAAATCTGAAGATTGGGTTAAAATTAGGATTTAGTT
Organism: Sinocyclocheilus anshuiensis; assembly: GCF_001515605.1. NCBI lineage: Eukaryota > Metazoa > Chordata > Actinopteri > Cypriniformes > Cyprinidae > Sinocyclocheilus > Sinocyclocheilus anshuiensis. The sequence continues at coordinate 994,368 of NW_015540838.1, read as the reverse complement.
GAGCAAAACATTTCAAATTTATAACACCACACTTGCGCTTTCAGAAAAAAAATGTATTGAAAATAATCATCTGTGTGATGTTTTAAAGTGGTGCTTACGGCATTGACTCCTGACAGTTGTTGGCCCATGTTCATGAAGATTACTGACAGCAGCTGCCAGCGCAGCGAGCGGAAGGTGAAGAGGTTGAGCACAGAGAGTCGACCTTCTGCTTGCTCTGACTGTTCCTCCACACGCATCTCGCACAGCTCCTCATCTACATCCTCCCAGCCACGCAGCCTCTGCAGTCCTAAAACACAACATATCAGACTCTTCATTTAAGCAATATCTCCCAGGGTGATATTCAGATCAACAGCACGATTACGAGTGTGATATAGCCCTTAATACAAAAGTTCAATGAGCAAGACGTTAATATTGAGTAACTTACATTTTGGTTGCTTCGTAACTGACATGAAAAGCCTAAATTAAATCTGTTCATTATACAAAGCAATTGTAACCCTTCACAAGACTTGGATTAGACTATTCGATTCATATGGATTTGTTTTATGACATCTTTTTAACCTTTTTGGATATTTTAAGTTTTGATTACTACCTCAGGTTTCATTAAAAATATCTTAATTTGTGTTTTGAAGATTAACCAAAGTCTTATGGGTTTGGAACGACATGAGGGTGAAATGATGACTGAATTTTCCTTTTTGGGTGAACTATTCTTTTAATGAAAAAAGTTGAACTATTCAATTACGCAATCATAAAGCCAGTAAATAGTTTTGCTTCTGAACGAATTAGTATTTTGAATAAATCCGTTCAATGAATGTTAATGATTCAATGACTCTTTCATAAAGACAGTCACATGTTTCGTTACTAAATAAATCAGTGTTTTGAATATACCAGCTAAATGAATGTGAATGATTTAATGTCACAGTCATAAAGCCAGTCACTTGTTTCATTTCTGATTAAATCAGTGTTTTGAACGAATCAGTTGAATGAATGTGAATGATTCAATGATGCTCTCATAAAGACAGTCACTTGATTTGTTCCTAAATGAATCAGTGTTTTCAAATGAATCAGTTGAATACATTTGAAGGACACTCTCATTAAGCCAGTTAATTGTTTCATTCCTGAATGAATCAGTCTTTTTAAACAAATCTGTTGAATGAATATGAATGATTCAGTGTCATATTCATACAGACTTATGACATAAAGACACTTGTCGCCAGCTACTGGAGTAATGATGTAACCTGCAGTCACTAATACACAGACTGACAGAACTAAATGTCAATCTATGTATACAGCATATTCTTTCCATATTAAAAGACTAAAACTGACATTGACGTAGCCATTTAGATCCTATTTTAAAAGCAATACTAATAACAAAAATGATTTAAACGTGTCCCATGTTCGTCATTCACATTATATGTATTTTTTACTCAGAATAAAGAGATAAAAATACTGATTAAGAAAATACATTTTTTGCAGTGTACACAAGAACTTGAGGTGCTTACAAGGATCCAACAAGGTCCTATCTTCAATAAAAAATGACGGAAAGTGTCCAATATGTTGTAAATTAATTACATAAGTCCAATTCATAAAGCCAGCCCTACTCCATCATAAAACCACTGCAATCTTGATGAGTTCATCGTTGGTGAACATCCAACTGTAAACCTCACATTTTCTTTGTGTGCTCTGACATGGAAGACTAAAATAACTCCTTCTGTACCTTTCCTGGCAGTTTTTTCATCCCCCTTCTGTATGAGCATGTAGCGTGGGCTCTCAGGGAAGAAAGGCAGAAGCAGCAGCTCAATGGCAGCTGGAATCCCTGTGAGACCCAGCATGATGGGCCAGCCTAGAGAGAGAACATTACACATCACCACGAGCAGCAGGGGCATGTTTCTCCAACTGCACTCGCAAATTCCTCTACAATAGCACAGCAATACTAGAGCATCTCATGATTAAACATATTTACGTTATAGTCTAGAAAAAAAGCGACAAAAATCCCATGGACTGTGCATTACCTTCCATATTTCCCAGGATATTACGAACACCGAACACTTGGGCAACAAGGATGCCAATGGTGATGAAAAGCTGCGGCACAATTCCGATGGCCCCCCTGTAATTCTTGGGTGCGATTTCTCCTAAATACATGGACACCACATTGGAGGACAGGCCTGGAAAACACAGTCACATACTGTCATGCTTAAACATATAGCTGATCCATACTGACAGGTGGAATATTCTACTGACCTGCACAGATGCCCACTAAAAAGCGTGCAGCAATGATGATTTCAAATGACCCTGCCACTTCACTCACACCCATCATTATAGCAGGTACAATAGAGAAGATGTTGTTGAACAGGAGTGTGCCTTTTCTATAAGAAAAAGACCTTGGTTAGGGTGAATGATAATTGGGATTCAATGCAATGTATTGAAAAAAACAACAGATTGTTTTTACAACCCAATACAGTTCAAAGGAAATGACCTCCCGAATTTGTTCACCAATGGGGCTACCATGAGAGATCCAAAAAACCCACCCAGTGGGTACATGGACACAGTTACGGACCACAGGAGGGTCAGGAGATTGTCTGACATTGGACCATAACGATCCTCATATATTCGGGTGTAGAACAGCTTCATCTCCTTTTATCAGAATATCAGAGTTAAGTTTATCAGAGATGAAATATAATATAATATAATATACAAAATAATATATATAAAGTCAGTACAGGGGCAGGTGAGTTGATCACAGCAACATTGTATCCATACTGAAAAGACGAACCAAATCCGGCGATCAGAGAAGCTGCAGCCAGGGTCAGCGTCACTCTCTGTAAAATTGCATTAATTTTAGAAATATGTAAATGAAAATAAAATTCTATATTAAAAATTTATTTTTAGTCATATGGAAGCAGCTGCAGTATATTTGAAAGGACAAAAAAATATTGCTTGTTGATTGTTGTCTATCTGTTACCAAACCAAAAAGCAAAGAACAAAATAAGTGTAAAGCAATTTTGAGGCAGAAATATATTTGTCAAAAGTACTTACCCCCTTCCTCTCACTTTTCTCCATGTCCATCTCTTCCTTCATGCTTTAAATCTACAGTACAGTCAGAAAGAACACCAGCGAAAAGAAATGACTGCTCTTTCTTTATATGGTACTTTGGACATTGGAGCCGACCCTAAAAACCAAGATTAAAGTTGTTTGGTATTAAAGCAACTGATATAAACAGATAAAAGTAAGCTACCTACTTATCTGCACCTATAAAGAAAAGCTCATGTCATTAATCATGTCATTTATTGGGCTTCTGTACTTCCAAGTGTTTCTTTTCTTTGCCTCAACATCTGGTTTCTGTGACATTTCCTGTCTATTTTTAGATTTCATATTGACTAACCCTTGTGTTTTTGATGTTCTGAGGTCTATATCTCGGTATATATGTGCATGCACACTATTATGGTTGTGCTAAGCCTCTCTCTAGAAATGGTTTGAGGATATCCTGCTGCAAACATTGAGCAGAGGAGAATGTACAGAGTAATGCACGTCACAAATAAACTTTCTGTTCCTCATGTATATTCTGGGTTCCTTCAGGGCTACAATAATTAAAAGGTAATGCTGACAGGAATAAAGACTGGCAAACAATGCATTTAGTTAAATAAAGAATTCATAAAGACTAAAAATAACATGTCTTTGGAGAACGTTTGCGCCCCTTATAGGTGAAAAGTGTTTATGCAAGTGTACATGACAAGCAGTTTTTGTCTCATCTTAAACATGTAACTCAAACTATTCGAATTAAAAAAAATAAATAAATAAATAAAATAAAAAATGAATTATTGGTGTTTTCAGGTATCTGAAAAAATAAATAAATAAATACAATAAAATAAAAAATGATGGTTGTCCTCTAACACAGGAGGTCCCCAACCACCGGGCCGGGTGTAAATGATTGTTCTTATTATTCAGTATTTTCGTTGTATGCGATTAATATGGAGTAGCAATTTGACGATTTCATGTTAAATAAGTAAATGAAAGATATTTTCTGCTCTGATCTGTCACATATTAGGGGTTAAACCAACATTATGAAGCTGCAGGCCTGGAGACCCAACTGCACACTCAGACCTGCACGCTCAGACCTATCGTTTTTTCAGACAGTGCCTCCTGCTGTTTGGATGAACATTTGTTTTGTAGCGTGTGTACCGTAATAATTTCCAACATTATAAAACTTGTCCGTTAGCCCCATGTTACTTCATAACTGTTGTTATTCTTTCAATTGCAATAAAAAAAATAAAAAAAACATTATAAAACTGCTAGCAAGTAGCAACATCGGACACGGGAGTAAGGTTATTAATTTTATTAAAGCGATTCCTGAAAATTACCAGGTTTTATGGCATAAATCAATGTGACATCTTATTACACCAACAAACGAATAGCCTATTTTAGTATTTAATGATAGTTTAGATAGATAGTTCGACAAAATAAGCCGTGAATTTTGTTCTCCCCAGTTATTTTCAAACACGTGGTGCGTAACCTATTATTGCTAGCTTAGTCAGTGTTTGATTTGATCAAAATTAGTGTCGAAAGATAGCATTATTTTATAATATTTACAGCTTGCTCTTATTTTCTGTGTTATTGTACCATTCTGGGATACTTAATATGTTTTCTAACAAAATAAAAAACGTTAAAGTAAAAATGTTAAAATAAAATGTATAATATATAATACAATTATTATTTGTAACATATTTTAGTACTATGTAGGTCTACTGTACGTATTACTGTATTAACTACTATTATTTCATACTAATATTACTACTACATTTACTATTAGTAGTAGTAGTATGTGTAAGAAAAATAATATTGCACGTACTGCACGTTGTACTTTACAAATCTCAAAGTGCTACCACAGACAATAACTAGATCGGTCCAGCATGAAGGTAATATTTGCAGTGTGTGCATGTTTTATTTTATTAATTGGTTTATTTGTACAGGCCATCATTCATGGCCTTTGCGAGCTGCAGGGCTTGTCTTGGCAGGAGGCTGAAGAGATGTTCCTCCAGGGCCCCACTTATCACTCAAGGTATGTTTTCAATTTTTGTTTGTACAAAAACTGTTGGATTTTTGTGTTACACAACATTTCTGACAACAGCATTTATCTTTTCTTTTAGTGAAGTTGAGGAATTTGACAGAAGAATTGCTCGAGAAATGAAAAATCTCCCCAACAAGAATGTAAAGCATTTATTTTATTTGATGTTATTTAATATGTAATATATATACATTATTAACCCAATTATTTTTTTCATCATTTTTCTCTGCATTGTTTACAGCTCGATGACTTGTAGGACCTCATGAAAAAGAATACAAAAATAAAGTTTGGTGTGAGAAAATGACTCCGAGCACTGTAATTTATTGTATGTAAATATAGAGTTAATGTTCATCCCCTAACTCAATATTAAAGAATGTGATAAATCCTTAATAATTAAGAAAACAATAAATGACTATGAAAATATTTAAGTAACTGAACAATTTCTATTTACAAATACAATTAATAAAAATAAACCAGACTTAATGCATTAAATCATAACCTAGTATGTGTAATATTTTATATAATAATGCATTCAGTCATAGCGTAATATTTTATAGTAGAAAAATAGTGTAAATTATCAGCAATCAGCAATTGAATTCAGGTTAGGTGATCTTATCTAATCAGGTTAGATAATCTTCCAAACAGCACTGTCTGCTGTCGGAAAAAAACGATAGGTCTGAGCGTGCAGGTCTGAGTGTGCAGTTGGGTCTCCGGGCCTGCAGCTTCACCGTACTCGGTTAAACGGATCGCAGTTGATCCGTACGTACGGTCGGATGAGACCCTACCGGTCGGCACGCATTTGATTCGCAGATTAATCTGCCAATTTACACGTTCAAGCAATTTTAAACAACAAGAATAAGAAACGAAAGAGAGCTCAATTCGATACTCACACGTCGTTCTTGCACACAATCAAAGCGCGCACAAGCATAGAGACGTGTTTCAGACAATTAGCTTATGTCAAAAACGCTTCATGACATTGTCATTGTGCTTTAAATATTTTTTTCTTGCTTATCCGAAAAAAGTCGGCAAGAAAATTTTCTAAACGTAACAGGTCCGTGGTGTAAAAAAGGTTGGAGACCCCTGCTCTAACAGACCTCCATACTTAGAACTTCACACACAACATGCAAATTAGCATATTTTAATTAAGACCCTATTTATAATTAAGATAACTGCTGGTTTACACCTAAGTTATGAAAATAATAAATCCCTTGACTTATCAGAACAACTTCTGGAGTTTGTAATTGAATAATTACTCAATGTCATGTTCTAAAGGAAAAACATTGTAGTCAGAAATAAAAGGATTTCAGTAACACTCTGAAAAGGAATATTCATTTAGAATTTTCTCAGCCCCACTCCTGCCGAGTTAATGAAATAAGCAGAAAGATACACAAAAATACAAATGAAAAAAAAAAATGCTGAATTCTATGTGCTAAACAGATGTGGTATTTTCCCCTTTATCAGCATAACCAGGGTCCAATCCTAAACCAATTAAAGTCTGAAGAATCCAGATCTCTACATTTCCTTCCCAGCAAAGGTACAGACAATCATAACTTAAACTATTTCAGGGGACAATATCTTTATTGGCTATGCAATTAAACAATGTGCAATTCAGGAATATTTATTGTAAATGTCTATGTTGGTGGCAATATATCAAATAATAAATTGTAAACACAGTAGGCCAAATAGATTAAATAGACTATAACCATGTCAAATGAAAGACTATGAAGATAGTATTGCCTTGCATACAGCGTGAAAAGTGAACCAATCCAGGATCTGAATATGGACCTCACTAATTGGTGACCTCTGACCCAGACTGTTGATCGCCACTAAATATCAATAGATGCTAAGCTTAGCTTTGCTTGTCACAAAACTGACTGCATATGCACAGCATGGTGCACCACTAAATGTATTTATATCATTATTTTACATGAATACACAATTTAAATCAAATAAAACGTCTAAAACATGTGGCAGTTTTATTCTTGTGGTGTTTTGACAAATGCATCATTGTCAGATATGTTTGAGTCTCTAAACAGCACAAGATCTGAGAGAAACTTACTCTGGCACCAGCGTTGGGGAAGATACTTTAAAACGTCCAATCTACAAATTACTTAGAATTTAAAATAGCTACCCTTTAATTATTCAGTTTTCAAAAACTACATTAAAATATTTAATTGCTTCCCAACAAAAATGTCTCTGCACAAATATAATCTATAATGAGAAAAACAGGTGATGGTGGTGATTTATTATTTTGTCCTGATACAATCTGACAGGTGCTGGGCGATCTTACATCTAGAAAAGCACATGCCTTTTGAAAAAAACACACCATCTTTTATTTCCAATAATTGTCCCATTAACTTTGATAACCATGTACATAATATTTACATTGTAGGGGTTTGAAAACATGCTGAAAAACACTTTGCTTTGCTATGCTTAAGTGCTTTATTGTAACGTCTTTACCTGCTTTGTACAGAGTTGTTTAGTGTTGCCCTGAAAAATCTTCATCACTTGTAAGCGACATTGTAGCTTATATTCCACAAATGTTTTCAGTGGAATGTGAGCAAATAATATATATATAATTCATAATATAATATATATATACAAGCAAGAGGCATGATCCAGGGTATTTGCTCATGGGCTGCCAGCTTGATAACAGAACAGCTATTAAAAAAAAAACTTGGAAATTAGATATCAAATTAATTATTGACTGTTGATGCCCATTGTATAGTTAAAATGTGATTCTGCAAAACGAAGGTCACATTATGCAGAATTTTTACATTTTATTTTATTTTTTGTTTGTTAACAATTGCACCTCATTAACGTGACTTTTTCATATCATGGAACTACATTGTAAAAACACCATACAAATGACGAAATTATTATTTTAATTCTCAAAAGAGTAAAAGAGATCAGGTCTATTCCATAAAATGTATTTCATGAGATACAGAGCCACTTTTGAGAAAAAGCAGCATCCACAAACACTTTGATCAGCGTCACACGGACAGCAGGGGTCTCTGTCTGACCAGTATCTGCTCCCTCCTGCAGTGCTGCACTGCAGAGTCTCTCATTCCTATTCCTCCTTCAGCAACTCATTAATCACATTGATTGGACCTCATCAACTTAAACAGAGATCCTCAGCTGTTTATTTCAGCAGGTCGAGGGCTGAACACCCCACTAGGGATTGTGGTGAGGTGTGGGTCCTCACAGTCAGGTCTGTGCGGGTTTAAAAAAGCTCTCTATTTAGGTTGTTGTCCTCTGCAGTGATATGCAGTCATTGCAGATACCCACAGAAGGGCTGTAACGCACCCAAGCGATGGACTCTGAAGTGAACAAAGGTTCAAGAAAAGGTACAAGTATCATGTGACTTACCAAACAACAGCCATAAGTTTTATAAGAAAATATGTTAATATTAAAATATATATTAATATAAAAAGGTATCTTTGAAAATAAGG
>NW_015540838.1:979496-985483 GCF_001515605.1 Sinocyclocheilus anshuiensis | reverse complement strand
ACATATTATGGCCAAGAAAGAGTGTTCAGTGATGGTAGACACCTCTGATTGTTTGGGGATATGAAGCTAATAACACAAATGCAATACTTTAAAATAAATACATAAATTAATGAAATATGAACTTCAGTATGTATTATCTTAAAGTCAGCATGAAATTAAAATTCAGTCTACTTTTCAAAGACATGTTATTGATCTTATTGTAAATGATTAATCTTTGTATATTTTAAATTTTTAAATGTTTCATTTTTAACATTTTTTTTTTTTACCTTGTAATGTTTCATCAAAATGCCACAGCTGGATTTTCCAGTGAAAACATCAGACTTTTCCCTGCTGATGTATGCAGGACTGCTCCAATCATTTAGTCCGCTTAAGCCCCGCCCCTGCAAACTCATGTTCATCTTCCTCCATTGTTTAAATGCAACGCCCAACAACTGATGCAAAGAATCAAAACTCACACAATAATCTGACCAGGATTGTTATCATTTAACTAAAACACATTTTTGTTGATTGAAATAAGGCTAAAATTGAAAAAAATATATACATATTAGATGGAAAAACCTAAACTATATGAAAAAAAAGATTACCAAAATAAGTATTTTACTAACTGGAAATATATAAAAACTAAACCTAAAATAAACCTCACTGGAAACAATAATAAAATAATAATAAAAATGACAAAACACAACAAGATGACTAAAAATGTAATTAAAATAAAAATGAAAACTGAAAATATAAAAACAAAAGCTAATTCAAAATATTTATGAAAACAATAATAGCATCTAAAAAAATAATACTGAATCTGACAGGTAATGAATCGCTTTATTGAAATCAATTGATATGTTGATAAAATATAACTATAATACAAATTCATAACTACGTATACAAAGACTAAAAGCCACTTCTTCCCAATTGTTTCCAAAGGTATTTTTAAGGCATTGTGTGAAATAACAATAAATGTGCATGTTGCGGCTTGTGTCCTTGTTAGGTGCATGTGACTCTACACAGAGAAAAGTGAAAAAAAGAAGAATGAGATTATGACATAATACATTCATAGACAAAAGAAATCCAATACATTTGTACATATAAATACAGCATATAATACACATAAATCATGCTTTAAAAATCCATATTAATTGTAATGTAAAGTAATAACATTGCATTAAGAATGCATGTGCTTTGTTGGGAGAAAGGGGAAAAAATCCCTTGTAAAAACACTTCACAGTACATTTGCCATTTTGGTCACTAAATAATAAACTGCTGTATCCTTGCTTCCCCTGAGCTACAGATCTCATTTCTATTTAAATGAACATGAGATATCTGTGACAGCAGAATGAAAACAGATTTGGAAGACAGAAAGCTTCTCGCCTAAAGTGCTGAGCTAAACCGGTAACAGAAAGTGCGTTTGTGTTTCATGCTCTGCGGGCTTTGTGCATGTGACCACAGTCCCCTGTAATCCGTGAAGGCGCTTGGTCAAACAAGAAGGCTGAGTGTAAGGCTCTGATGTTACTCCAACAACCACAACAGAGAGCCGTAAAGTCAGAGCTTTCACTCCAGCCTTGTGCATTCAAAATGAGTTAAATGTGCAGCAGCAGATGCAGGATCATGGCAGCTTTTACCCCTCATTGTTCTCCCAGGTTTGGGGGCTGGTGTTTTCCTCCCTGTGAGAAGGCGTATGTGCACTTGCCCTGTTCTGGGACACTGATTCTGAACGCCAGTGTTTGTCCTGACCTCTGCAGCACAGCTGAGCCACCAGTCGTGATCGAATTGAGGGAGTCAACAGCACAAACATGATGCAGTTTGCAGCTCCTTGAAAGGTGTTTCCAATTCCCTATTAAAAAACGAATTTAGAATCACTGGGTTGCTGAATATAATAAAGGCCATTACAGATAAATGACTTTGATGAAGTATACAAATAAACTGCATGAATGGGACTTCAGGTGAAAGTAAATTAAGTTCATTTCGGGCTAACTAAGTGGAACCGGGTGACTTACATGCAAGGTGACCAGCACTGGGTTGTGTCCTGCAGGGGAGTCGGTCAGCAGGAGCAGGAAGCGGATGGTGCTCCACATGCGGAGCATGATGAAGATGATGGGGATGATGGTGAGCTTCCTGTCTGCCATGGAAGATGGCGAATGAGAGACAGGGCTGCTGGTCAGGATGGGACGGTACTCAGACAGGGCTGCATGCTTAAATGCATCACAGAGAAAAATGGCATAAAAAAGAGATCAGCATTCTTTAGTCTTACAGAAAAAGCTTACCTAAAAAGGTGTGTGGTCTATAAGATTTTTAAATGAATAAAATGAATGCTTTTATTCAGCAAGAATTAATCCAGAATTAACAAATGGTCATTAAATTGGTCAAAAGTGCCAGTAAAGACAATTGTTAAAAAAAAATTTAAATGCTGTTTTTTTTTTTTTTTTTTGCTTTCTATCAGGCTTCAAACTTCAAACTACTCTTTTCAACATTTATACTAAGAAATGTTTCTTGAGCACCAAATCAGCATATTAGAGTGATATCTGAAGGATCATGTGACAATAAGGACTGGAGTAATAACTGCTGAAAATTCAGATTTGCCATCATAGGAATAAATTACACTTTAAAATATATTCAAATAGAAACCAGTTTTTATTTTAATAATATTTCATAATATTACTGTTTTTACTGTAAATTCAGCCTTGGTGGGCATAAGAGAATGAGGCATAGTGTAAATGTTGATTTTTTTTTTTTGTTTGCAAGGAAACAGCATTTTGTTAGATTTATAACAGGGTTTGTCAGAATTAATCTAAAATATCTGGAGAGGCTGAGGAGAGATGTCTTACTTTGCGTGATAATTTAGAAAAATAATACAAAATCTAATGGATCTGCACAAAAAAAATGTCAGTCTTAAGATAATATTGATAAAGATTTACGGTGAAGTTAGTTACTTAGGGAGAGTATATTCCATTTTCATTTTATATAGAACAACAACTTTTATGTCACACCATATGACAATTTTAGGCACGAATGCAACAAATTGGTAAATAAATCCAATTTCCAATACAAAATCTAAAAGACCACATATATTTTTGGAAATGTAAGAGTCAGTACAACACAACTCAATATTTTTTATGCCTAATATTTGAAGTAAAAAAAAAAAAAAGTCAACCACCCATAATCATACACCCCCATCACTATAGCATGTTGTTTGCCGAATGCAGTTGTGTTACTATGACAAGAATGTGGGCCAGTCTTTAATATTATTAAATAATATTTAATTTTCTCAGCAATGCACTTAAGTGGATTCCCATCCCTTTTTACCAGTGAATTTCCATAATTTATCCAATTGATTTTTAAATGTCATATATATATATATATATTTTATAGGTCAGCATAACTAGTAAAATCTACTGATGACCAAAACGTCCATAACCTTTAAGATTTTATGAATATTCATGACTTTTCCAGGCCTAGAAATCACTATCTTATGATATTTCCCTTATACATTAGCACTGGACATTATTCCAGGAATTACTTGCCCGTTGCACACATTATGAGTTTATGAAAATGTCATGCAAACCTCTGCTAAGCTGTAATGTTAAACTGTCTGTGATGAGCCGCAGTGGACTTACTGCTCTGTGAATGTGTATCTTTACAAGCATGTACAGGACTGGCAGTGTGACATAGGCAATGAATTCCCAGATCTTTGCAGTGAGCAGCATCCACAGCACATGGTCTTCGGCCTGGATGTTCACCCAGCACCAGCCAACAGACACTTCAGAGGCATCATAGCCGATCTTGTGCAGGGACAGGGCTGCCACAGTGATGGCGAAAGGAACGCCCCAGCTGACACAAACCATAAATCACAGGATCAGACTGCAAACAGACTTCCACAGGCTGCACAAGCGAGTTCATGAAAACCAAACCTCTCCCTTATTGCGCAGAATCCTTATTAAATTCTCTATAAATGAATGAATACTGACTGTCTAAAACCCTTTTTCTTTGTGTAGCTGAAAGGACGTGATTCAAAAGGCAAAATATCATAAAAGGAATACAAATAATCTCCTTTCCTTTCCTAAAGCGCCATATCAGAATGGAAGGCCTTATGTAAAAGAATTGCGTAAATTTTATTTTATGTAAAGGAGAAACTACTTGAACTACACGTAAACTAATTTAATAAATACTATACATTAATACATATAATAATGAACATTGAAAGATAATGTTAAGAAAATAGTTTAATTGACACTATAAACAAACATTGAAAGTTTTAAATGGGTACTATTAAAGTGAACGGTGACTCAGTCGTTCTTACAACATCTGGTTTTGTTTTCCACAGAAGAAAAAGTCATACAGGTTTGGGACACCACAATGGTCAGTAAGTTACATTTTTAGAAAAATTCGAGCGAATATTTCTGGGGTGAAGTGTTCCTTTAAGAATTTCCTGGGAGTGAAGAAATGTAGAGATCGTAGAGTTTACCTGATAAGATGAAAATACAGCACCAAGTTGTTGGCCTGTCTCTGGCTGGACTTTACAATAAAAACGTATAGGTAGATGGCAATAGCCACAGTCCAGAAGAATGAGCTGGTGTTGGCGAATGTGGAAATTGCTCCTTGCGCAATACAATCCCCAGAATCAGAGTCAAAACTCCTCAAAACTCCATAAAAGTAAGAGAGTGCAGACAGAAGGTCAGTGACAGACAGATACACGAGCAGTTTTCTCGGTGTGGTTCTCAGATCGGGCCATCTCGCAAATGTGCATATGATTAAAAGTGACCCAAAAAACGAAAGTACACATGACGACAGGATAACAACCCGTTCGTAAACATACACCTCGGTGCGGTTCGTCTCGGCCATAGTTTCCCCTTGTACGACTTTAAAATCTACCAGCGCCTCGTTTGTTTGTTTGTTCGGTGTTTGGTAAAGTCTTATTTGAAGTATCGAATCCACTTGTAACCCGAAGAGATTTCCAGTCCTCTCTTCCCTTGACGAAGCATTACCATGAAAAACCGGACGGGCTTTAAGATCCAGCGGCGTGAGAAGCTTCACAAGCCAGTCCAACAGCTTCTTCACAACTGCTGAGGCAGTGAAACAATGTCATCACAGCAAATCAAAACATGTTGAATTTTGTGTCTATTTTTTTACTATACTTGATTGACTTTATAAAACAAGACTAAACGTATCTCAGCCTTGAAATCTAAGCTGACGAACTTTGTTTTTGCGTTTATCAGTTTGATAAGGATGTCACTTTTTTGATGACTGATTCATAAAGTGATTCGAATCATTTGAATCTATCACTAAAAGATTCGTACAGAATCGTTCACTGATTCATATAGTTACTCTTTCTGTTGGTTTCAACGTCACGCAAGTAGATGGTGACATGGAGCCATTCACTCAGTCGATTCATTAAAAACACTGAATCACTCGACACAAGTCTTATTGTGCTTTATTAAAAGAGACTACAGAGAGAACGTTTAACATTTTTCTTCACAGACGACAGTAAATCACATCAACTGTTTTTTTTGTTTGTTTTTTTTAATCACGAAACATTTGATTCACTTAAAAGATTGATTCTGAAACAACGATCCGTTCACGAACGAAACACCAGTACAAAGTACTGACTGTAGACATAGATTCCAAACATTCTTTCTTCAGAACATTAATCCTTGTCAACAAAATGTCATTCACCCGGAAATATTATTATACGCAACTGCATTCCAACATTCCAAATGGAACTGTGTTGAGGAGTTATGCAAAATTATGTGTGCAAGCAATGCGTCATTGTAAATGTGCCTGCAATTATTGACAATTCAATACATGCAATCACTATAATACGCCATTAGATGGCGCAATGTGAACTTATAAAGCTTCAAGATCTTGGTCTCTTTTCTTTAACCTCTTTATATCATTCATCTTATGATCTATCTTACTTAAAGTTTTTGGAGAGGGATGGTGGCTGGTGTTTTTGTCACACACACACACACACACACACACACACACACACACACACA